>NW_028294788.1:0-105000 GCF_964341445.2 Mesoplodon mirus | reverse complement strand
CCGCTGGAGCAAGTGCGCTGATAGGGTTTTCCTCTGTATAACTCGTGGGTTCACTTTTTTTTTCTTTTATGGTTCAAGTTAGATATTATTCCTCTTTTACGTATTTATAAATATAAGCATGGAAATAATTCATTCCTATAAAAACATCTGTGTGATGGGAAGAATTTTTTCTGTTTTATTTTCAAATTTTATTTTTTAAAATTTTGAAATTTAATTTTATTTATGTTTTTATACAGCAGGTTATTATTAGTTATGTATTTTATGCATATACATGTATACAGGTCAATCCCAATCTCCCAACTCATCCCACCACCACCACCCCATGGCTTCCCACACTTGGTGTCCATACGTTTGTTCTCTACCTCTGTGTCTCTATTTCTTCCCTGCAAACCAGTTCATCTGTACCATTTTTTTAGGTTCCACATATATGCATTAATATACAATATTTGTTTTCCGCTTTCTGACTTACTTCATTCTGTATAACAGTCTCTCGATCCATCGATGTCTCTACAAATGACCCAGTTTCATTCCTTTTTATGGCCGAGTAATATTCCATTTTATATATGTACCACATCTTTATCCATTCATCTGTCTGTGGGCATTTAGGTTGCTTCCATTACCTGGCTATTGTAAATAGTGCTGCAATGAACCTTGTGGTGAATGTGCCTTTTTGATTTACGGTTTTCTTTGGGTATATGCCCGGGAGTGGGATTGCTGGATCAGATGGTAATTCTATTTCTAGTTTTTTTAAGGAAACTCCATACTGTTCTCCATAGTGACTGTATCAATTTACATTCCCACCAATAGTGGAAGAGGGCTCCTTTTGTCCAAACCCTCCCCAGAATTTGTTGTTTGTAGATTTTCTGATGATGCCGTTTCTAACAGGTGTGAGGTGATACCTCATTGTAGTTTTGATTTGCATTTCTCTAATAATTAGTGCTGTTGAGCAGCTTTTCATGTGCGTCTTGGCCATCTCTGTGTCTCCTTTGAAGAAACGTCTCTTTAGATCTTCTGCCCATTTTTGTATTGGGTTGTTTGTTTTTTAATATTAAGCTGCATGAGTTGTTTATATATATTGGAGATTAAACCTCTGTCCATTGATTCGTCTGCAACGATTTTCGCCCATTCTGAGGGATGCCTTTTTCCATTCCCGTGTTTTTTAACAAAAAAGGAAAGAAAGGAAAAGAAGCAGAACACTAATGTGCGTAAAATATGCCTTTTGAAACAGTCGTTTTGAAATATGGACGTCCTTTGAATTTTTTGGTCGATATGTGACCCCAGGATTTGTTTTCAGGGCAGGTGTCATTTACAGGCTTGCAATGATTTTGAATATCAACTGACCATTAGCGCTGGGATTAAAGCTGCTATTGTGTGAAACGGCCACAAGGTGGCAGCAGTTCACCCTTACCAAATCTGGTTACTAGGGCAAGAGAGCCTCAGTGGAAGTGGTGTTCTAGATTGGAGTTTAGAATGGAATGTGCCAGGAGAAAACCCCTCACGTTTGTCTCACTACTTCTTGTTCGTGTTTTTAATTTAATTTTTTATTTTTTTTTACAGCAAATTTGATTACAATGTTTGGCTTGTTGTAGGTGTGGAAGATGTGGTTCTTTTACACATATACAGATGACTGTTCTTCCTGGGATCCTTTTCCCATGTACGTTATGACAGAATGTTGAGTAGTCCTCTCTTGGTATTCTGTAGGTCTTTGGTGATTATATATGTCACCTGTGTTTGTATATGTCTGTTAACCCCGATATCATAATGAAACCAATCCTCACACCTTTCCATTGGTGAACCATAAGTTTGTTTAATGAATCTGTGATTGCCCTTCTCCGTGGAAATATCTGCCCTGGTATCCATTTTTAGGTAACACCTATAAGTGATATGATATGATATGTGTCTTTCACTTTCCTACTTACTACAAGTCACATGATTACTTCTAGACTCATCTACGGTGCTGCAAATGGCATTGTGTCCTTTTTTCCCTTGGCTTCACTTCTGCCTTAGCGGGGTCCATTTTCAACCATGTGATTCCCTGAGGGTTGTGGATTAGCTGACCTGGGCAGCCTTACCCTGCCGGCCCGCCCTCCCCAGGTGTGCCTCATTGAGGTCAATATAAACAGAGCTCCAGGCAGCAATAGCCCCTGAAGCTGTGCCTGACTCCATATTCTCTGCCCCGTCAGCAGTCTCGGGGCTGTGCTGGTGGGAGGGAGTGAGGGGCCACAGCTTTGTGGGTGGCCCGGTGTGAGTGGGGTTCTGCTGGCCTTTCTTCAGGAGTTGTCAGGCTGCCGGCTGTAAAGAAGAGGATGTGTCACCCATACCTTCCAATGGAATTTCTCTCCGGACAGAGGTGAGGAAGGCAAAAAGCAGTGGGTGCCGGGACAGGAGGGGAATCTCAGGCATGGCAATGGAAAGCTTCTGCAAGAGCGCCCGGGTCCAGGACCTCCCTGGCTGGCCTGCAGGCACCAAGTTGGCCTGCGTGCTGTCGCTGGTGTGGCTCCACGGTCCTTCCTCTAGGCTTTCAAGCCCTTGTACATATTCAGGTGTTTTACCTGGAAAGGGTGGGAACAGTTCAGCAGCAGCTGGCCTGGGGCTCAGCTCACGTTTACTCACAGATGCCTCGGCACTGTTCCCGAGCTTTGCAATGAGGACGTTCCTTGCGTGGGGGGTGGGTTGCTGGCTGTATGGGAGATGGTTCCCCACTTCTGACAAATTTCAGAATTGTTGACCGCTGGAGCAAGTGCCCTGATAGGGTTTTCCTGTGTATAACTCGTGGGTTCAGGGTTTTTTTTTTCTTTTATGGTTCAAGTTAGATTTTATTCCTCTTTTATGTATTTATAGATATAAGCATGTAAATAATTCATTCCTATATATACATCTGTGTGAAGGGAAGAACTTTTTTCTGTTTTATTTGTAAATTTTATTTTTTAAAATTTTGAAATTTAAATTTATTTATTTTTTTATACAGCAGGTTATTATTAGTTATGTATTTTATGCATATACATGTATACAGGTCAATCCCAATCTCCCAACTCATCCCACCACCGTCACCCCATAGCTTCCCAAACTTGGTGTCCATACGTTTGTTCTCTACCGCTGTGTCTCTATTTCTTCCCTGCAAATCAGTTCATCTGTACCATTTTTTAGGTTCCACATATATGCATTAATATACAATATTTGTTTTCCTCTTTCTGAGTTACTTCATTCTGTACGACAGTCACTAGATCCATCGATGTCTCTTCAAAGGACCCAGTTTCATTCCCCTTTATGGCCGAGTAATATTCCATTTTATATATGTACCACATCTTTATCCATTCATCTGTCTGTGGGTATTTAGGTTGCTTCCATTACCTGGCTATTGTAAATAGTGCTGCAATGAACATTGTGGTGAATGTGCCTTTTTGATTTATGGTTTTCTCTGGGTATATGCCCAGAAGTGGGATTGCTGGATCAGATGGTAATTCTATTTCTAGTTTTTTTAAGGAAACTCCATACTGTTTTCCATAGTGACTGTATCAATTTACATTCCCACCAATAGTGGAAGAGGGCTCCTTTTGTCCACACCCTCCCCAGAATTGGTTGTTTGTAGATTTCCTGATGATGCCGATTCTAACAGGTGTGAGGTGATACCTCATTGTAGTTTGATTTGCATTTCTCTAATAATTAGTGCTGTTGAGCAGCTTTTCATGTGAGTCTTGGCCATCTCTGTGTCTTCTTTGAAGAAACGTCTCTTTAGATCTTCTGCCCATTTTTGTATTGGGTTGTTTGTTTTTTTAATATTAAGCTGCATGAGCTGTTTATGTATATTGGAGATCAAACCTCTGTCCATTGATTCGTTTGCAACGATTTTCGCCCATTCTGAGGGATGCCTTTTTCCATTCCCGTTTTTTTTAACAAAAAAGGAAAGAAAGGAAAAGAAGCAGCACACTAATGTGCGTAAAATATGCCTTTTGAAACGGTCGTTTTGAAATATGGACGTCCTTTGAATTTTTTGGTCGATATGTGACCCCAGGATTTGTTTTCAGGGCAGGTGTCATTTACAGGCCTGCAATGATTTTGAATATCAACTGACCTTTAGCGCTGGGATTAAAGCTGCTGTTGTGTGAAACGGCCACAAGGTGGCAGCAGTTCACCCTTACCAAATCTGGTTACTAGGGCAAGAGAGCCTCAGTGGAAGTGGTGTTCTAGATTGGAATTTAGAATGGAATGTGCCAGGAGAAAGCCCCTCAAGTTTGTCTCACTACTTCTTGTTCGAGTTTTTAATTTAATTTTTTTAATTTTTTTATTACAGCAAGTTTGATTACAATGTTTGGCTTGTTGTAGGTGTGGAAGATGTGGTTCTTTTACACATATACAGATGTCTGTTCTTCCTGGGATCCTTTTCCCATGAACGTTATGACAGAATGTTGAGTAGTCCTCTCTTGGTATTCTGTAGGTCTTTGGTGATTATATATGTCACCTGTGTTTGTATATGTCTGTTAACCCCGATATCGTAATGAAACCAATGCTCACACCTTTCCATTGGTGAACCATAAGTTTGTTTAATGAATCTGTGATTGCCCTTCTCCGTGGAAATATCTGCCCTGGTATCCATTTTTAGGTAACACCTATAAGTGATATGATATGATATGTGCCTTTCACTTTCTAACTTACTACAAGTCACGTGATTACTTGTAGACTCATCTACGGTGCTGCAAATGGCATTGTGTCCATTTTTTCCTTGGCTTCTATTCTGCCTTAGCGAGGTCCATTTTCAACAATGTGATTCCCTGAGGGTTGTGGATTAGCTGACCTGGGCAGCCTTACCCTGCCGGCCCGCCCTCCCCAGGTGTGCCTCGTTGAGGTCAATATAAACAGCGCTCCAGGCAGCAATAGCCCCTGAAGCTGTGCCTGACTCCATATTCTCTGCCCCGTCAGCAGTCTCGGGGCTGTGCTGGTGGGAGGGAGTGAGGGGCCACAGCTTTGTGGGTGGCCCGCTGTGAGTGGGGCTCTGCTGGACTTTCTGCAGGAGTTGCCAGGCTGCCACCTGTAAAGAAGAGGATGTGTCACCCATACCTTCCACTGGAATTTCTCTCCAGACAGAGGTGAGGAAGGAAAAAAGCAGTGGGGGCCGGGACAGGAGGGGTATCTCAGGCAGGGCAGTGGAAAGCTTCCAGTAGAGCGCCCGGGGCCAGGACCAACCTGGCTGGCCTGCAGGCACCAAGTTGGCCTGCGTGCTGTCGCTGGTGTGGCTCGACGGCCCTTCCTCTAGGCTTTCAAGCCCTTGTACATATTCAGGTGTTTTACCTGGGAAGGGTGGGAACAGTTCAGCAGCAGCTGGCCTGGGGCTCAGCTCACGTTTACTCACAGATGCCTCGGCACGGTCCCCCAGCTTTGCAATGAGGACGCTCCTTGCGTGGGGGGTGGGTTGCTGGCTGTATGGGAGATGGTTCCCCACCTCTGACCAATTTCAGAATTGTTTACCGCTGGAGCAAGTGCCCTGATAGGGTTTTCCTCTGTATAACTCGTGGGTTCAGGTTTTTTTTTCTTTAATGTTTCAAGTCAGATTTTATTCCTCTTTTATGTATTTATAGATATAAGCATGGAAATAATTAATTCCTATAAATACATCTGTGTGACGGGAAGAACTTTTTTCTGTTTTATTTTTAAATTTTATTTTTTTAAATTTTGAAATTTAATTTTATTTATTTTTTTATACAGCACGTTATTATTAGTTATGTATTTTATGCATATACATGTATACAGGTCAATCCCATACTCCCAAATCATCCCACCACCACCACCCCATGGCTTCCCACACTTGTTGTCCATACGTTTGTTCCCTACCTCTGTGTCTCTATTTCTTCCCTGCAAACCAGTTCATCTGTACCATTTTTAGGCTCCACATATATGCATTAATATACAATATTTGTTTTCCTCTTTCTGACTTACTTCATTCTGTATGACAGTCTCTCGATCCATCGATGTCTCTACAAATGACCCTGTTTCATTCCTTTTTATGGCCGAGTGATATTCCATTTCATATATGTATCACATCTTTATCCATTCATCTGTCTGTGGGCATTTTGGTTGCTTCCATTACCTGGCTATTGTAAATAGTGCTGCAACGAACATTGTGGTGAATATGCCTTTTTCAAATACGGTTTTCTCTGGGTATATGACCAGAAGTGGGATTGCTGATTCAGTTGGTAATTCTATTTCTAGTTTTTTTAAGGAAACTCCATACTGTTCTCCATAGTGACTGTATCAATTTACATTCCCACCAATAGTGGAAGAGGGCTCCTTTTGTCCACACCCTCCCCAGAATTGGTTGTTTGCAGATTTTCTGATGATGCCGATTCTAACAGGTGTGAGGTGATACCTCATTGTAGTTTTGATTTGCATTTCTCTAATAATTAATGCTGTTCAGCAGCTTTTCATGTGCGTCTTGGCCATCTCTGTGTCTCCTTTGAAGAAACATCTCTTTAGATCATCTGCCCATTTTTGTATTGGGTTGTTTGTTTTTTTAATATTAAGCTGCATGAGCTGTTTATATATATTGGAGATTAAACCTCTGTCCATTGATTCGTTTGCAACGATTTTCGCCCATTCTGAGGGATGCCTTTATCCATTCCCGTTTTTTTTAACAGAAAAGGAAAGAAAGGAAAAGAAGCAGAACACTAATGTGCGTAAAATATGCCTTTTGAAACGGTCGTTTTGAAATATGGACGTCCTTTGAATTTTTTGGTCGATATGTGACCCCAGGATTTGTTTTCAGGGCAGGTGTCATTTACAGGCCTGCAATGATTTTGAATATCAACTGACCTTTAGCGCTGGGATTAAAGCTGCTGTTGTGTGAAACGGCCACAAGGTGGCAGCAGTTCACCCTTACCAAATCTGGTTACTAGGGCAAGAGAGCCTCAGTGGAAGTGGTGTTCTAGATTGGAATTTAGAATGGAATGTGCCAGGAGAAACCCCCTCACGTTTGTCTCACTACTTCTTGTTCGTGTATTTAATTTAATTTAATATTTTTTATTACAGCAAGTTTGATTACAATGTTTGGCTTGTTGTAGGTGTGGAAGATGTGGTTCTTTTACACATATACAGATGACTGTTCTTCCTGGGATCCTTTTCCCATGTACGTTATGACAGAATGTTGAGTAGTCCTCTCTTGGTATTCTGTAGGTCTTTGGTGATTATATATGTCACCTGTGTTTGTATATGTCTGTTAACCCCGATATCGTAATGAAACCAATCCTCACACCTTTCCATTGGTGAACCATAAGTTTGTTTAATGAATCTGTGATTGCCCTTCTCCGTGGAAATATCTGCCCTGGTATCCATCTTTAGGTAACACCTATAAGTGATATGATATGATATGTGTCTTTCACTTTCTGACTTACTACAAGTCACGTGATTACTTCTAGACTCATCTACGGTGCTGCAAATGGCATTGTGTCCTTTTTTCCCTTGGCTTCTCTTCTGCCTTAGCGGGGTCCATTTTCAACAATGTGATTCCCTGAGGGTTGTGGATTAGCTGACCTGGGCAGCCTTAGCCTGCCGGCCCGCCCTCCCCAGGTGTGCCTCGTTGAGGTCAATATAAACAGAGCTCCAGGCAGCAATAGCCCCTGAAGCTGTGCCTGACTCCATATTCTCTGCCCCGTCAGCAGTCTCGGGGCTGTGCTGGTGGGAGGGAGTGAGGGGCCACAGCTTTGTGGGTGGCCCGGTGTGAGTGGGGTTCTGCTGGCCTTTCTGCAGGAGTTGCCAGGCTGCCGCCTGTAAAGAAGAGGATGTGTCACCCATACCTTCCGCTGGAATTTCTCTCCGGACAGAGGTGAGGAAGGAAAAAAGCAGTGGGGGCCGGGACAGGAGGGGTATCTCAGGCAGGGCAATGGAAAGCTTCTGGAAGAGCGCCAGGGTCCAGGACCACCCTGGCTGGCCTGCAGGCACCAAGTTGGCCTGCGTGCTGTCGCTGGTGTGGCTCCACGGTCCTTCCTCTAGGCTTTCAAGCCCTTGTACATATTCAGGTGTTTTACCTGGAAAGGGTGGGAACAGCTCAGCAGCAGCTGGCCTGGGGCTCAGCTCACGTTTACTCACAGATGCCTCGGCACGGTCCCCCAGCTTTGCAATGAGGACGCTCCTTGCGTGGGGGGTGGGTTGCTGGCTGTATGGGAGATGGTTCCCCACCTCTGACCAATTTCAGAATTGTTTACCGCTGGAGCAAGTGCCCTGATAGGGTTTTCCTCTGTATAACTCGTGGGTTCAATTTTTTTTTCTTTTATGGTTCAAGTTAGATTTTATTCCTCTTTTATGTATTTATAAATATAAGCATGGAAATAATTCATTCCTATAAATACATCTGTGTGACGGGAAGAATTTTTTCTGTTTTATTTTTAAATTTTATTTTTTAAAATTTTGAAATTTAATTTTATTTATGTTTTTATACAGCAGGTTATTATTAGTTATGTATTTTATGCATATACATGTATACAGGTCAATCCCAATCTCCCAACTCATCCCACCACCACCACCCCATGGCTTCCCACACTTGGTGTCCATACGTTTGTTCTCTACCTCTGTGTCTCTATTTCTTCCCTGCAAACCAGTTCATCTGTACCATTTTTTTAGGTTCCACATATATGCATTAATATACAATATTTGTTTTCCTCTTTCTGACTTACTTCATTCTGTATGACAGTCTCTCGATCCATCGATGTCTCTACAAATGACCCAGTTTCATTCCTTTTTATGGCCGAGTAATATTCCATTTCATATATGTACCACATCTTTATCCATTCATCTGTCTGTGGGCATTTAGGTTGCTTCCATTACCTGGCTATTGTAAATAGTGCTGCAATGAACATTGTGGTGAATGTGCCTTTTTGATTTACGGTTTTCTCTGGGTATATGCCCAGAAGTGGGATTGCTGGATCAGATGGTAATTCTATTTCTAGTTTTTTTAAGGAAACTCCATACTGTTCTCCATAGTGACTGTATCAATTTACATTCCCACCAATAGTGGAAGAGGGCTCCTTTTGTCCACACCCTCCCCAGAATTGGTTGTTTGTAGATTTTCTGATGATGCCGATTCTAACAGGTGTGAGGTGATACCTCATTGTAGTTTTCATTTGCATTTCTCTAATAATTAGTTCTGTTGAGCAGCTTTTCATGTGCGTCTTGGCCATCTCTGTGTCTCCTTTGAAGAAACGTCTCTTTAGATCTTCTGCCCATTTTTTTGGGTTGTTTGTTTTTTTAATATTAAGCTGCATGAGCTGTTTATATATATTGGAGATTAAACCTCTGTCCATTGATTCGTCTGCAACGATTTTCGCCCATTCTGAGGGATGCCTTTTTCCATTCCCGTGTTTTTTAACAAAAAAGGAAAGAAAGGAAAAGAAGCAGAACACTAATGTGCGTAAAATATGCCTTTTGAAACGGTCGTTTTGAAATATGGACGTCCTTTGAATTTTTTGGTCGATATGTGACCCCAGGATTTGTTTTCAGGGCAGGTGTCATTTACAGGCCTGCAATGATTTTGAATATCAACTGACCATTAGCGTTGGGATTAAAGCTGCTGTTGTGTGAAACGGCCACAAGGTGGCAGCAGTTCACCCTTACCAAATCTGGTTACTAGGGCAAGAGAGCCTCAGTGGAAGTGGTGTTCTAGATTGGAGTTTAGAATGGAATGTGCCAGGAGAAAGCCCCTCACGTTTGTCTCACTACTTCTTGTTCGTGTATTTAATTTAATTTAATATTTTTTATTACAGCAAGTTTGATTACAATGTTTGGCTTGTTGTAGGTGTGGAAGATGTGGTTCTTTTACACATATACAGATGACTGTTCTTCCTGGGATCCTTTTCCCATGTACGTTATGACAGAATGTTGAGTAGTCCTCTCTTGGTATTCTGTAGGTCTTTGGTGATTATATATGTCACCTGTGTTTGTATATGTCTGTTAACCCCGATATCGTAATGAAACCAATCCTCACACCTTTCCATTGGTGAACCATAAGTTTGTTTAATGAATCTGTGATTGCCCTTCTCCGTGGAAATATCTGCCCTGGTATCCATCTTTAGGTAACACCTATAAGTGATATGATATGATATGTGTCTTTCACTTTCTGACTTACTACAAGTCACGTGATTACTTCTAGACTCATCTACGGTGCTGCAAATGGCATTGTGTCCTTTTTTCCCTTGGCTTCTCTTCTGCCTTAGCGGGGTCCATTTTCAACAATGTGATTCCCTGAGGGTTGTGGATTAGCTGACCTGGGCAGCCTTAGCCTGCCGGCCCGCCCTCCCCAGGTGTGCCTCGTTGAGGTCAATATAAACAGAGCTCCAGGCAGCAATAGCCCCTGAAGCTGTGCCTGACTCCATATTCTCTGCCCCGTCAGCAGTCTCGGGGCTGTGCTGGTGGGAGGGAGTGAGGGGCCACAGCTTTGTGGGTGGCCCGGTGTGAGTGGGGTTCTGCTGGCCTTTCTGCAGGAGTTGCCAGGCTGCCGCCTGTAAAGAAGAGGATGTGTCACCCATACCTTCCGCTGGAATTTCTCTCCGGACAGAGGTGAGGAAGGAAAAAAGCAGTGGGGGCCGGGACAGGAGGGATATCTCAGGCAGGGCAATGGAAAGCTTCTGGAAGAGCGCCAGGGTCCAGGACCACCCTGGCTGGCCTGCAGGCACCAAGTTGGCCTGCGTGCTGTCGCTGGTGTGGCTCCACGGTCCTTCCTCTAGGCTTTCAAGCCCTTGTACATATTCAGGTGTTTTACCTGGAAAGGGTGGGAACAGTTCAGCAGCAGCTGGCCTGGGGCTCAGCTCACGTTTACTCACAGATGCCTCGGCACGGTCCCCCAGCTTTGCAATGAGGACGCTCCTTGCGTGGGGGGTGGGTTGCTGGCTGTATGGGAGATGGTTCCCCACCTCTGACCAATTTCAGAATTGTTTACCGCTGGAGCAAGTGCCCTGATAGGGTTTTCCTCTGTATAACTCGTGGGTTCAATTTTTTTTTCTTTTATGGTTCAAGTTAGATTTTATTCCTCTTTTATGTATTTATAAATATAAGCATGGAAATAATTCATTCCTATAAATACATCTGTGTGACGGGAAGAATTTTTTCTGTTTTATTTTTAAATTTTATTTTTTAAAATTTTGAAATTTAATTTTATTTATGTTTTTATACAGCAGGTTATTATTAGTTATGTATTTTATGCATATACATGTATACAGGTCAATCCCAATCTCCCAACTCATCCCACCACCACCACCCCATGGCTTCCCACACTTGGTGTCCATACGTTTGTTCTCTACCTCTGTGTCTCTATTTCTTCCCTGCAAACCAGTTCATCTGTACCATTTTTTTGGGTTCCACATATATGCATTAATATACAATATTTGTTTTCCTCTTTCTGACTTACTTCATTCTGTATGACAGTCTCTCGATCCATCGATGTCTCTACAAATGACCCAGTTTCATTCCTTTTTATGGCCGAGTAATATTCCATTTCATATATGTACCACATCTTTATCCATTCATCTGTCTGTGGGCATTTAGGTTGCTTCCATTACCTGGCTCTTGTAAATAGTGCTGCAATGAACATTGTGGTGAATGTGCCTTTTTGATTTACGGTTTTCTCTGGGTATATGCCCAGAAGTGGGATTGCTGGATCAGATGGTAATTCTATTTCTAGTTTTTTTAAGGAAACTCCATACTGTTCTCCATAGTGACTGTATCAATTTACATTCCCACCAATAGTGGAAGAGGGCTCCTTTTGTCCACACCCTCCCCAGAATTGGTTGTTTGTAGATTTTCTGATGATGCCGATTCTAACAGGTTTGAGGTGATACCTCATTGTAGTTTTGATTTGCATTTCTCTAATAATTAGTGCTGTTGAGCAGCTTTTCATGTGCGTCTTGGCCATCTCTGTGTCTCCTTTGAAGAAACGTCTCTTTAGATCATCTCCCCATTTTTTGGGGGTTGTTTGTTTTTTTAATATTAAGCTGCATGAGCTGTTTATATATATTGGAGATTAAACGTCTGTCCATTGATTCGTCTGCAACGATTTTCGCCCATTCTGAGGGATGCCTTTTTCCATTCCCGTGTTTTTTAACAAAAAAGGAAAGAAAGGAAAAGAAGCAGAACACTAATGTGCGTAAAATATGCCTTTTGAAACGGTCGTTTTGAAATATGGACGTCCTTTGAATTTTTTGGTCGATATGTGACCCCAGGATTTGTTTTCAGGGCAGGTGTCATTTACAGGCCTGCAATGATTTTGAATATCAACTGACCATTAGCGTTGGGATTAAAGCTGCTGTTGTGTGAAACGGCCACAAGGTGGCAGCAGTTCACCCTTACCAAATCTGGTTACTAGGGCAAGAGAGCCTCAGTGGAAGTGGTGTTCTAGATTGGAGTTTAGAATGGAATGTGCCAGGAGAAACCCCCTCACGTTTGTCTCACTACTTCTTGTTCGTGTATTTAATTTAATTTAATATTTTTTATTACAGCAAGTTTGATTACAATGTTTGGCTTGTTGTAGGTGTGGAAGATGTGGTTCTTTTACACATATACAGATGACTGTTCTTCCTGGGATCCTTTTCCCATGTACGTTATGACAGAATGTTGAGTAGTCCTCTCTTGGTATTCTGTAGGTCTTTGGTGATTATATATGTCACCTGTGTTTGTATATGTCTGTTAACCCCGATATCGTAATGAAACCAATCCTCACACCTTTCCATTGGTGAACCATAAGTTTGTTTAATGAATCTGTGATTGCCCTTCTCCGTGGAAATATCTGCCCTGGTATCCATCTTTAGGTAACACCTATAAGTGATATGATATGATATGTGTCTTTCACTTTCTGACTTACTACAAGTCACGTGATTACTTCTAGACTCATCTACGGTGCTGCAAATGGCATTGTGTCCTTTTTTCCCTTGGCTTCTCTTCTGCCTTAGCGGGGTCCATTTTCAACAATGTGATTCCCTGAGGGTTGTGGATTAGCTGACCTGGGCAGCCTTAGCCTGCCGGCCCGCCCTCCCCAGGTGTGCCTCATTGAGGTCAATATAAACAGAGCTCCAGGCAGCAATAGCCCCTGAAGCTGTGCCTGACTCCATATTCTCTGCCCCGTCAGCAGTCTCGGGGCTGTGCTGGTGGGAGGGAGTGAGGGGCCACAGCTTTGTGGGTGGCCCGGTGTGAGTGGGGTTCTGCTGGCCTTTCTGCAGGAGTTGCCAGGCTGCCGCCTGTAAAGAAGAGGATGTGTCACCCATACCTTCCGCTGGAATTTCTCTCCGGACAGAGGTGAGGAAGGAAAAAAGCAGTGGGGGCCGGGACAGGAGGCTTATCTCAGGCAGGGCAATGGAAAGCTTCTGGAAGAGCGCCAGGGTCCAGGACCACCCTGGCTGGCCTGCAGGCACCAAGTTGGCCTGCGTGCTGTCGCTGGTGTGGCTCCACGGTCCTTCCTCTAGGCTTTCAAGCCCTTGTACATATTCAGGTGTTTTACCTGGAAAGGGTGGGAACAGTTCAGCAGCAGCTGGCCTGGGGCTCAGCTCACGTTTACTCACAGATGCCTCGGCACGGTCCCCCAGCTTTGCAATGAGGACGCTCCTTGCGTGGGGGGTGGGTTGCTGGCTGTATGGGAGATGGTTCCCCACCTCTGACCAATTTCAGAATTGTTTACCGCTGGAGCAAGTGCCCTGATAGGGTTTTCCTCTGTATAACTCGTGGGTTCAATTTTTTTTTCTTTTATGGTTCAAGTTAGATTTTATTCCTCTTTTATGTATTTATAAATATAAGCATGGAAATAATTCATTCCTATAAATACATCTGTGTGACGGGAAGAATTTTTTCTGTTTTATTTTTAAATTTTATTTTTTAAAATTTTGAAATTTAATTTTATTTATGTTTTTATACAGCAGGTTATTATTAGTTATGTATTTTATGCATATACATGTATACAGGTCAATCCCAATCTCCCAACTCATCCCACCACCACCACCCCATGGCTTCCCACACTTGGTGTCCATACGTTTGTTCTCTACCTCTGTGTCTCTATTTCTTCCCTGCAAACCAGTTCATCTGTACCATTTTTTTGGGTTCCACATATATGCATTAATATACAATATTTGTTTTCCTCTTTCTGACTTACTTCATTCTGTATGACAGTCTCTCGATCCATCGATGTCTCTACAAATGACCCAGTTTCATTCCTTTTTATGGCCGAGTAATATTCCATTTCATATATGTACCACATCTTTATCCATTCATCTGTCTGTGGGCATTTAGGTTGCTTCCATTACCTGGCTCTTGTAAATAGTGCTGCAATGAACATTGTGGTGAATGTGCCTTTTTGATTTACGGTTTTCTCTGGGTATATGCCCAGAAGTGGGATTGCTGGATCAGATGGTAATTCTATTTCTAGTTTTTTTAAGGAAACTCCATACTGTTCTCCATAGTGACTGTATCAATTTACATTCCCACCAATATTGGAAGAGGGCTCCTTTTGTCCACACCCTCCCCAGAATTGGTTGTTTGTAGATTTTCTGATGATGCCGATTCTAACAGGTTTGAGGTGATACCTCATTGTAGTTTTGATTTGCATTTCTCTAATAATTAGTGCTGTTGAGCAGCTTTTCATGTGCGTCTTGGCCATCTCTGTGTCTCCTTTGAAGAAACGTCTCTTTAGAACATCTCCCCATTTTTTGTGGGTTGTTTGTTTTTTTAATATTAAGCTGCATGAGCTGTTTATATATATTGGAGATTAAACGTCTGTCCATTGATTCGTCTGCAACGATTTTCGCCCATTCTGAGGGATGCCTTTTTCCATTCCCGTGTTTTTTAACAAAAAAGGAAAGAAAGGAAAAGAAGCAGAACACTAATGTGCGTAAAATATGCCTTTTGAAACGGTCGTTTTGAAATATGGACGTCCTTTGAATTTTTTGGTCGATATGTGACCCCAGGATTTGTTTTCAGGGCAGGTGTCATTTACAGGCCTGCAATGATTTTGAATATCAACTGACCATTAGCGTTGGGATTAAAGCTGCTGTTGTGTGAAACGGCCACAAGGTGGCAGCAGTTCACCCTTACCAAATCTGGTTACTAGGGCAAGAGAGCCTCAGTGGAAGTGGTGTTCTAGATTGGAGTTTAGAATGGAATGTGCCAGGAGAAACCCCCTCACGTTTGTCTCACTACTTCTTGTTCGTGTATTTAATTTAATTTAATATTTTTTATTACAGCAAGTTTGATTACAATGTTTGGCTTGTTGTAGGTGTGGAAGATGTGGTTCTTTTACACATATACAGATGACTGTTCTTCCTGGGATCCTTTTCCCATGTACGTTATGACAGAATGTTGAGTAGTCCTCTCTTGGTATTCTGTAGGTCTTTGGTGATTATATATGTCACCTGTGTTTGTATATGTCTGTTAACCCCGATATCGTAATGAAACCAATCCTCACACCTTTCCATTGGTGAACCATAAGTTTGTTTAATGAATCTGTGATTGCCCTTCTCCGTGGAAATATCTGCCCTGGTATCCATCTTTAGGTAACACCTATAAGTGATATGATATGATATGTGTCTTTCACTTTCTGACTTACTACAAGTCACGTGATTACTTCTAGACTCATCTACGGTGCTGCAAATGGCATTGTGTCCTTTTTTCCCTTGGCTTCTCTTCTGCCTTAGCGGGGTCCATTTTCAACAATGTGATTCCCTGAGGGTTGTGGATTAGCTGACCTGGGCAGCCTTAGCCTGCCGGCCCGCCCTCCCCAGGTGTGCCTCGTTGAGGTCAATATAAACAGAGCTCCAGGCAGCAATAGCCCCTGAAGCTGTGCCTGACTCCATATTCTCTGCCCCGTCAGCAGTCTCGGGGCTGTGCTGGTGGGAGGGAGTGAGGGGCCACAGCTTTGTGGGTGACCCGGTGTGAGTGGGGTTCTGCTGGCCTTTCTGCAGGAGTTGCCAGGCTGCCGCCTGTAAAGAAGAGGATGTGTCACCCATACCTTCCGCTGGAATTTCTCTCCGGACAGAGGTGAGGAAGGAAAAAAGCAGTGGGGGCCGGGACAGGAGGGGTATCTCAGGCAGGGCAATGGAAAGCTTCTGGAAGAGCGCCAGGGTCCAGGACCACCCTGGCTGGCCTGCAGGCACCAAGTTGGCCTGCGTGCTGTCGCTGGTGTGGCTCCACGGTCCTTCCTCTAGGCTTTCAAGCCCTTGTACATATTCAGGTGTTTTACCTGGAAAGGGTGGGAACAGCTCAGCAGCAGCTGGCCTGGGGCTCAGCTCACGTTTACTCACAGATGCCTCGGCACGGTCCCCCAGCTTTGCAATGAGGACGCTCCTTGCGTGGGGGGTGGGTTGCTGGCTGTATGGGAGATGGTTCCCCACCTCTGACCAATTTCAGAATTGTTTACCACTGGAGCAAGTGCCCTGATAGGGTTTTCCTCTGTATAACTCGTGGGTTCAATTTTTTTTTCTTTTATGGTTCAAGTTAGATTTTATTCCTCTTTTATGTATTTATAAATATAAGCATGGAAATAATTCATTCCTATAAATACATCTGTGTGACGGGAAGAATTTTTTCTGTTTTATTTTTAAATTTTATTTTTTAAAATTTTGAAATTTAATTTTATTTATGTTTTTATACAGCAGGTTATTATTAGTTATGTATTTTATGCATATACATGTATACAGGTCAATCCCAATCTCCCAACTCATCCCACCACCACCACCCCATGGCTTCCCACACTTGGTGTCCATACGTTTGTTCTCTACCTCTGTGTCTCTATTTCTTCCCTGCAAACCAGTTCATCTGTACCATTTTTTTAGGTTCCACATATATGCATTAATATACAATATTTGTTTTCCTCTTTCTGACTTACTTCATTCTGTATGACAGTCTCTCGATCCATCGATGTCTCTACAAATGACCCAGTTTCATTCCTTTTTATGGCCGAGTAATATTCCATTTCATATATGTACCACATCTTTATCCATTCATCTGTCTGTGGGCATTTAGGTTGCTTCCATTACCTGGCTATTGTAAATAGTGCTGCAATGAACATTGTGGTGAATGTGCCTTTTTGATTTACGGTTTTCTCTGGGTATATGCCCAGAAGTGGGATTGCTGGATCAGATGGTAATTCTATTTCTAGTTTTTTTAAGGAAACTCCATACTGTTCTCCATAGTGACTGTATCAATTTACATTCCCACCAATAGTGGAAGAGGGCTCCTTTTGTCCACACCCTCCCCAGAATTGGTTGTTTGTAGATTTTCTGATGATGCCGATTCTAACAGGTGTGAGGTGATACCTCATTGTAGTTTTCATTTGCATTTCTCTAATAATTAGTTCTGTTGAGCAGCTTTTCATGTGCGTCTTGGCCATCTCTGTGTCTCCTTTGAAGAAACGTCTCTTTAGATCTTCTGCCCATTTTTTTGGGTTGTTTGTTTTTTTAATATTAAGCTGCATGAGCTGTTTATATATATTGGAGATTAAACGTCTGTCCATTGATTCGTCTGCAACGATTTTCGCCCATTCTGAGGGATGCCTTTTTCCATTCCCGTGTTTTTTAACAAAAAAGGAAAGAAAGGAAAAGAAGCAGAACACTAATGTGCGTAAAATATGCCTTTTGAAACGGTCGTTTTGAAATATGGACGTCCTTTGAATTTTTTGGTCGATATGTGACCCCAGGATTTGTTTTCAGGGCAGGTGTCATTTACAGGCCTGCAATGATTTTGAATATCAACTGACCATTAGCGTTGGGATTAAAGCTGCTGTTGTGTGAAACGGCCACAAGGTGGCAGCAGTTCACCCTTACCAAATCTGGTTACTAGGGCAAGAGAGCCTCAGTGGAAGTGGTGTTCTAGATTGGAGTTTAGAATGGAATGTGCCAGGAGAAACCCCCTCACGTTTGTCTCACTACTTCTTGTTCGTGTATTTAATTTAATTTAATATTTTTTATTACAGCAAGTTTGATTACAATGTTTGGCTTGTTGTAGGTGTGGAAGATGTGGTTCTTTTACACATATACAGATGACTGTTCTTCCTGGGATCCTTTTCCCATGTACGTTATGACAGAATGTTGAGTAGTCCTCTCTTGGTATTCTGTAGGTCTTTGGTGATTATATATGTCACCTGTGTTTGTATATGTCTGTTAACCCCGATATCGTAATGAAACCAATCCTCACACCTTTCCATTGGTGAACCATAAGTTTGTTTAATGAATCTGTGATTGCCCTTCTCCGTGGAAATATCTGCCCTGGTATCCATCTTTAGGTAACACCTATAAGTGATATGATATGATATGTGTCTTTCACTTTCTGACTTACTACAAGTCACGTGATTACTTCTAGACTCATCTACGGTGCTGCAAATGGCATTGTGTCCTTTTTTCCCTTGGCTTCTCTTCTGCCTTAGCGGGGTCCATTTTCAACAATGTGATTCCCTGAGGGTTGTGGATTAGCTGACCTGGGCAGCCTTAGCCTGCCGGCCCGCCCTCCCCAGGTGTGCCTCGTTGAGGTCAATATAAACAGAGCTCCAGGCAGCAATAGCCCCTGAAGCTGTGCCTGACTCCATATTCTCTGCCCCGTCAGCAGTCTCGGGGCTGTGCTGGTGGGAGGGAGTGAGGGGCCACAGCTTTGTGGGTGGCCCGGTGTGAGTGGGGTTCTGCTGGCCTTTCTGCAGGAGTTGCCAGGCTGCCGCCTGTAAAGAAGAGGATGTGTCACCCATACCTTCCGCTGGAATTTCTCTCCGGACAGAGGTGAGGAAGGAAAAAAGCAGTGGGGGCCGGGACAGGAGGGATATCTCAGGCAGGGCAATGGAAAGCTTCTGGAAGAGCGCCAGGGTCCAGGACCACCCTGGCTGGCCTGCAGGCACCAAGTTGGCCTGCATGCTGTCGCTGGTGTGGCTCCACGGTCCTTCCTCTAGGCTTTCAAGCCCTTGTACATATTCAGGTGTTTTACCTGGAAAGGGTGGGAACAGTTCAGCAGCAGCTGGCCTGGGGCTCAGCTCACGTTTACTCACAGATGCCTCGGCACGGTCACCCAGCTTTGCAATGAGGACGCTCCTTGCGTGGGGGGTGGGTTGCTGGCTGTATGGGAGATGGTTCCCCACCTCTGACCAATTTCAGAATTGTTTACCGCTGGAGCAAGTGCCCTGATAGGGTTTTCCTCTGTATAACTCGTGGGTTCAATTTTTTTTTCTTTTATGGTTCAAGTTAGATTTTATTCCTCTTTTATGTATTTATAAATATAAGCATGGAAATAATTCATTCCTATAAATACATCTGTGTGACGGGAAGAATTTTTTCTGTTTTATTTTTAAATTTTATTTTTTAAAATTTTGAAATTTAATTTTATTTATGTTTTTATACAGCAGGTTATTATTAGTTATGTATTTTATGCATATACATGTATACAGGTCAATCCCAATCTCCCAACTCATCCCACCACCACCACCCCATGGCTTCCCACACTTGGTGTCCATACGTTTGTTCTCTACCTCTGTGTCTCTATTTCTTCCCTGCAAACCAGTTCATCTGTACCATTTTTTTGGGTTCCACATATATGCATTAATATACAATATTTGTTTTCCTCTTTCTGACTTACTTCATTCTGTATGACAGTCTCTCGATCCATCGATGTCTCTACAAATGACCCAGTTTCATTCCTTTTTATGGCCGAGTAATATTCCATTTCATATATGTACCACATCTTTATCCATTCATCTGTCTGTGGGCATTTAGGTTGCTTCCATTACCTGGCTCTTGTAAATAGTGCTGCAATGAACATTGTGGTGAATGTGCCTTTTTGATTTACGGTTTTCTCTGGGTATATGCCCAGAAGTGGGATTGCTGGATCAGATGGTAATTCTATTTCTAGTTTTTTTAAGGAAACTCCATACTGTTCTCCATAGTGACTGTATCAATTTACATTCCCACCAATAGTGGAAGAGGGCTCCTTTTGTCCACACCCTCCCCAGAATTGGTTGTTTGTAGATTTTCTGATGATGCCGATTCTAACAGGTTTGAGGTGATACCTCATTGTAGTTTTGATTTGCATTTCTCTAATAATTAGTGCTGTTGAGCAGCTTTTCATGTGCGTCTTGGCCATCTCTGTGTCTCCTTTGAAGAAACGTCTCTTTAGAACATCTCCCCATTTTTTGTGGGTTGTTTGTTTTTTTAATATTAAGCTGCATGAGCTGTTTATATATATTGGAGATTAAACGTCTGTCCATTGATTCGTCTGCAACGATTTTCGCCCATTCTGAGGGATGCCTTTTTCCATTCCCGTGTTTTTTAACAAAAAAGGAAAGAAAGGAAAAGAAGCAGAACACTAATGTGCGTAAAATATGCCTTTTGAAACGGTCGTTTTGAAATATGGACGTCCTTTGAATTTTTTGGTCGATATGTGACCCCAGGATTTGTTTTCAGGGCAGGTGTCATTTACAGGCCTGCAATGATTTTGAATATCAACTGACCATTAGCGTTGGGATTAAAGCTGCTGTTGTGTGAAACGGCCACAAGGTGGCAGCAGTTCACCCTTACCAAATCTGGTTACTAGGGCAAGAGAGCCTCAGTGGAAGTGGTGTTCTAGATTGGAGTTTAGAATGGAATGTGCCAGGAGAAACCCCCTCACGTTTGTCTCACTACTTCTTGTTCGTGTATTTAATTTAATTTAATATTTTTTATTACAGCAAGTTTGATTACAATGTTTGGCTTGTTGTAGGTGTGGAAGATGTGGTTCTTTTACACATATACAGATGACTGTTCTTCCTGGGATCCTTTTCCCATGTACGTTATGACAGAATGTTGAGTAGTCCTCTCTTGGTATTCTGTAGGTCTTTGGTGATTATATATGTCACCTGTGTTTGTATATGTCTGTTAACCCCGATATCGTAATGAAACCAATCCTCACACCTTTCCATTGGTGAACCATAAGTTTGTTTAATGAATCTGTGATTGCCCTTCTCCGTGGAAATATCTGCCCTGGTATCCATCTTTAGGTAACACCTATAAGTGATATGATATGATATGTGTCTTTCACTTTCTGACTTACTACAAGTCACGTGATTACTTCTAGACTCATCTACGGTGCTGCAAATGGCATTGTGTCCTTTTTTCCCTTGGCTTCTCTTCTGCCTTAGCGGGGTCCATTTTCAACAATGTGATTCCCTGAGGGTTGTGGATTAGCTGACCTGGGCAGCCTTAGCCTGCCGGCCCGCCCTCCCCAGGTGTGCCTCGTTGAGGTCAATATAAACAGAGCTCCAGGCAGCAATAGCCCCTGAAGCTGTGCCTGACTCCATATTCTCTGCCCCGTCAGCAGTCTCGGGGCTGTGCTGGTGGGAGGGAGTGAGGGGCCACAGCTTTGTGGGTGGCCCGGTGTGAGTGGGGTTCTGCTGGCCTTTCTGCAGGAGTTGCCAGGCTGCCGCCTGTAAAGAAGAGGATGTGTCACCCATACCTTCCGCTGGAATTTCTCTCCGGACAGAGGTGAGGAAGGAAAAAAGCAGTGGGGGCCGGGACAGGAGGGGTATCTCAGGCAGGGCAATGGAAAGCTTCTGGAAGAGCGCCAGGGTCCAGGACCACCCTGGCTGGCCTGCAGGCACCAAGTTGGCCTGCGTGCTGTCGCTGGTGTGGCTCCACGGTCCTTCCTCTAGGCTTTCAAGCCCTTGTACATATTCAGGTGTTTTACCTGGAAAGGGTGGGAACAGCTCAGCAGCAGCTGGCCTGGGGCTCAGCTCACGTTTACTCACAGATGCCTCGGCACGGTCCCCCAGCTTTGCAATGAGGACGCTCCTTGCGTGGGGGGTGGGTTGCTGGCTGTATGGGAGATGGTTCCCCACCTCTGACCAATTTCAGAATTGTTTACCGCTGGAGCAAGTGCCCTGATAGGGTTTTCCTCTGTATAACTCGTGGGTTCAATTTTTTTTTCTTTTATGGTTCAAGTTAGATTTTATTCCTCTTTTATGTATTTATAAATATAAGCATGGAAATAATTCATTCCTATAAATACATCTGTGTGACGGGAAGAATTTTTTCTGTTTTATTTTTAAATTTTATTTTTTAAAATTTTGAAATTTAATTTTATTTATGTTTTTATACAGCAGGTTATTATTAGTTATGTATTTTATGCATATACATGTATACAGGTCAATCCCAATCTCCCAACTCATCCCACCACCACCACCCCATGGCTTCCCACACTTGGTGTCCATACGTTTGTTCTCTACCTCTGTGTCTCTATTTCTTCCCTGCAAACCAGTTCATCTGTACCATTTTTTTAGGTTCCACATATATGCATTAATATACAATATTTGTTTTCCTCTTTCTGACTTACTTCATTCTGTATGACAGTCTCTCGATCCATCGATGTCTCTACAAATGACCCAGTTTCATTCCTTTTTATGGCCGAGTAATATTCCATTTCATATATGTACCACATCTTTATCCATTCATCTGTCTGTGGGCATTTAGGTTGCTTCCATTACCTGGCTATTGTAAATAGTGCTGCAATGAACATTGTGGTGAATGTGCCTTTTTGATTTACGGTTTTCTCTGGGTATATGCCCAGAAGTGGGATTGCTGGATCAGATGGTAATTCTATTTCTAGTTTTTTTAAGGAAACTCCATACTGTTCTCCATAGTGACTGTATCAATTTACATTCCCACCAATAGTGGAAGAGGGCTCCTTTTGTCCACACCCTCCCCAGAATTGGTTGTTTGTAGATTTTCTGATGATGCCGATTCTAACAGGTGTGAGGTGATACCTCATTGTAGTTTTCATTTGCATTTCTCTAATAATTAGTTCTGTTGAGCAGCTTTTCATGTGCGTCTTGGCCATCTCTGTGTCTCCTTTGAAGAAACGTCTCTTTAGATCTTCTGCCCATTTTTTTGGGTTGTTTGTTTTTTTAATATTAAGCTGCATGAGCTGTTTATATATATTGGAGATTAAACGTCTGTCCATTGATTCGTCTGCAACGATTTTCGCCCATTCTGAGGGATGCCTTTTTCCATTCCCGTGTTTTTTAACAAAAAAGGAAAGAAAGGAAAAGAAGCAGAACACTAATGTGCGTAAAATATGCCTTTTGAAACGGTCGTTTTGAAATATGGACGTCCTTTGAATTTTTTGGTCGATATGTGACCCCAGGATTTGTTTTCAGGGCAGGTGTCATTTACAGGCCTGCAATGATTTTGAATATCAACTGACCATTAGCGTTGGGATTAAAGCTGCTGTTGTGTGAAACGGCCACAAGGTGGCAGCAGTTCACCCTTACCAAATCTGGTTACTAGGGCAAGAGAGCCTCAGTGGAAGTGGTGTTCTAGATTGGAGTTTAGAATGGAATGTGCCAGGAGAAACCCCCTCACGTTTGTCTCACTACTTCTTGTTCGTGTATTTAATTTAATTTAATATTTTTTATTACAGCAAGTTTGATTACAATGTTTGGCTTGTTGTAGGTGTGGAAGATGTGGTTCTTTTACACATATACAGATGACTGTTCTTCCTGGGATCCTTTTCCCATGTACGTTATGACAGAATGTTGAGTAGTCCTCTCTTGGTATTCTGTAGGTCTTTGGTGATTATATATGTCACCTGTGTTTGTATATGTCTGTTAACCCCGATATCGTAATGAAACCAATCCTCACACCTTTCCATTGGTGAACCATAAGTTTGTTTAATGAATCTGTGATTGCCCTTCTCCGTGGAAATATCTGCCCTGGTATCCATCTTTAGGTAACACCTATAAGTGATATGATATGATATGTGTCTTTCACTTTCTGACTTACTACAAGTCACGTGATTACTTCTAGACTCATCTACGGTGCTGCAAATGGCATTGTGTCCTTTTTTCCCTTGGCTTCTCTTCTGCCTTAGCGGGGTCCATTTTCAACAATGTGATTCCCTGAGGGTTGTGGATTAGCTGACCTGGGCAGCCTTACCCTGCCGGCCCGCCCTCCCCAGGTGTGCCTCGTTGAGGTCAATATAAACAGCGCTCCAGGCAGCAATAGCCCCTGAAGCTGTGCCTGACTCCATATTCTCTGCCCCGTCAGCAGTCTCGGGGCTGTGCTGGTGGGAGGGAGTGAGGGGCCACAGCTTTGTGGGTGGCCCGGTGTGAGTGGGGTTCTGCTGGCCTTTCTGCAGGAGTTGCCAGGCTGCCGCCTGTAAAGAAGAGGATGTGTCACCCATACCTTCCGCTGGAATTTCTCTCCGGACAGAGGTGAGGAAGGAAAAAAGCAGTGGGGGCCGGGACAGGAGGGATATCTCAGGCAGGGCAATGGAAAGCTTCTGGAAGAGCGCCAGGGTCCAGGACCACCCTGGCTGGCCTGCAGGCACCAAGTTGGCCTGCGTGCTGTCGCTGGTGTGGCTCCACGGTCCTTCCTCTAGGCTTTCAAGCCCTTGTACATATTCAGGTGTTTTACCTGGAAAGGGTGGGAACAGTTCAGCAGCAGCTGGCCTGGGGCTCAGCTCACGTTTACTCACAGATGCCTCGGCACGGTCACCCAGCTTTGCAATGAGGACGCTCCTTGCGTGGGGGGTGGGTTGCTGGCTGTATGGGAGATGGTTCCCCACCTCTGACCAATTTCAGAATTGTTTACCGCTGGAGCAAGTGCCCTGATAGGGTTTTCCTCTGTATAACTCGTGGGTTCAATTTTTTTTTCTTTTATGGTTCAAGTTAGATTTTATTCCTCTTTTATGTATTTATAAATATAAGCATGGAAATAATTCATTCCTATAAATACATCTGTGTGACGGGAAGAATTTTTTCTGTTTTATTTTTAAATTTTATTTTTTAAAATTTTGAAATTTAATTTTATTTATGTTTTTATACAGCAGGTTATTATTAGTTATGTATTTTATGCATATACATGTATACAGGTCAATCCCAATCTCCCAACTCATCCCACCACCACCACCCCATGGCTTCCCACACTTGGTGTCCATACGTTTGTTCTCTACCTCTGTGTCTCTATTTCTTCCCTGCAAACCAGTTCATCTGTACCATTTTTTTGGGTTCCACATATATGCATTAATATACAATATTTGTTTTCCTCTTTCTGACTTACTTCATTCTGTATGACAGTCTCTCGATCCATCGATGTCTCTACAAATGACCCAGTTTCATTCCTTTTTATGGCCGAGTAATATTCCATTTCATATATGTACCACATCTTTATCCATTCATCTGTCTGTGGGCATTTAGGTTGCTTCCATTACCTGGCTCTTGTAAATAGTGCTGCAATGAACATTGTGGTGAATGTGCCTTTTTGATTTACGGTTTTCTCTGGGTATATGCCCAGAAGTGGGATTGCTGGATCAGATGGTAATTCTATTTCTAGTTTTTTTAAGGAAACTCCATACTGTTCTCCATAGTGACTGTATCAATTTACATTCCCACCAATAGTGGAAGAGGGCTCCTTTTGTCCACACCCTCCCCAGAATTGGTTGTTTGTAGATTTTCTGATGATGCCGATTCTAACAGGTTTGAGGTGATACCTCATTGTAGTTTTGATTTGCATTTCTCTAATAATTAGTGCTGTTGAGCAGCTTTTCATGTGCGTCTTGGCCATCTCTGTGTCTCCTTTGAAGAAACGTCTCTTTAGATCATCTCCCCATTTTTTGGGGGTTGTTTGTTTTTTTAATATTAAGCTGCATGAGCTGTTTATATATATTGGAGATTAAACGTCTGTCCATTGATTCGTCTGCAACGATTTTCGCCCATTCTGAGGGATGCCTTTTTCCATTCCCGTGTTTTTTAACAAAAAAGGAAAGAAAGGAAAAGAAGCAGAACACTAATGTGCGTAAAATATGCCTTTTGAAACGGTCGTTTTGAAATATGGACGTCCTTTGAATTTTTTGGTCGATATGTGACCCCAGGATTTGTTTTCAGGGCAGGTGTCATTTACAGGCCTGCAATGATTTTGAATATCAACTGACCATTAGCGTTGGGATTAAAGCTGCTGTTGTGTGAAACGGCCACAAGGTGGCAGCAGTTCACCCTTACCAAATCTGGTTACTAGGGCAAGAGAGCCTCAGTGGAAGTGGTGTTCTAGATTGGAGTTTAGAATGGAATGTGCCAGGAGAAACCCCCTCACGTTTGTCTCACTACTTCTTGTTCGTGTATTTAATTTAATTTAATATTTTTTATTACAGCAAGTTTGATTACAATGTTTGGCTTGTTGTAGGTGTGGAAGATGTGGTTCTTTTACACATATACAGATGACTGTTCTTCCTGGGATCCTTTTCCCATGTACGTTATGACAGAATGTTGAGTAGTCCTCTCTTGGTATTCTGTAGGTCTTTGGTGATTATATATGTCACCTGTGTTTGTATATGTCTGTTAACCCCGATATCGTAATGAAACCAATCCTCACACCTTTCCATTGGTGAACCATAAGTTTGTTTAATGAATCTGTGATTGCCCTTCTCCGTGGAAATATCTGCCCTGGTATCCATCTTTAGGTAACACCTATAAGTGATATGATATGATATGTGTCTTTCACTTTCTGACTTACTACAAGTCACGTGATTACTTCTAGACTCATCTACGGTGCTGCAAATGGCATTGTGTCCTTTTTTCCCTTGGCTTCTCTTCTGCCTTAGCGGGGTCCATTTTCAACAATGTGATTCCCTGAGGGTTGTGGATTAGCTGACCTGGGCAGCCTTAGCCTGCCGGCCCGCCCTCCCCAGGTGTGCCTCATTGAGGTCAATATAAACAGAGCTCCAGGCAGCAATAGCCCCTGAAGCTGTGCCTGACTCCATATTCTCTGCCCCGTCAGCAGTCTCGGGGCTGTGCTGGTGGGAGGGAGTGAGGGGCCACAGCTTTGTGGGTGGCCCGGTGTGAGTGGGGTTCTGCTGGCCTTTCTGCAGGAGTTGCCAGGCTGCCGCCTGTAAAGAAGAGGATGTGTCACCCATACCTTCCGCTGGAATTTCTCTCCGGACAGAGGTGAGGAAGGAAAAAAGCAGTGGGGGCCGGGACAGGAGGCTTATCTCAGGCAGGGCAATGGAAAGCTTCTGGAAGAGCGCCAGGGTCCAGGACCACCCTGGCTGGCCTGCAGGCACCAAGTTGGCCTGCGTGCTGTCGCTGGTGTGGCTCCACGGTCCTTCCTCTAGGCTTTCAAGCCCTTGTACATATTCAGGTGTTTTACCTGGAAAGGGTGGGAACAGTTCAGCAGCAGCTGGCCTGGGGCTCAGCTCACGTTTACTCACAGATGCCTCGGCACGGTCCCCCAGCTTTGCAATGAGGACGCTCCTTGCGTGGGGGGTGGGTTGCTGGCTGTATGGGAGATGGTTCCCCACCTCTGACCAATTTCAGAATTGTTTACCGCTGGAGCAAGTGCCCTGATAGGGTTTTCCTCTGTATAACTCGTGGGTTCAATTTTTTTTTCTTTTATGGTTCAAGTTAGATTTTATTCCTCTTTTATGTATTTATAAATATAAGCATGGAAATAATTCATTCCTATAAATACATCTGTGTGACGGGAAGAATTTTTTCTGTTTTATTTTTAAATTTTATTTTTTAAAATTTTGAAATTTAATTTTATTTATGTTTTTATACAGCAGGTTATTATTAGTTATGTATTTTATGCATATACATGTATACAGGTCAATCCCAATCTCCCAACTCATCCCACCACCACCACCCCATGGCTTCCCACACTTGGTGTCCATACGTTTGTTCTCTACCTCTGTGTCTCTATTTCTTCCCTGCAAACCAGTTCATCTGTACCATTTTTTTAGGTTCCACATATATGCATTAATATACAATATTTGTTTTCCTCTTTCTGACTTACTTCATTCTGTATGACAGTCTCTCGATCCATCGATGTCTCTACAAATGACCCAGTTTCATTCCTTTTTATGGCCGAGTAATATTCCATTTCATATATGTACCACATCTTTATCCATTCATCTGTCTGTGGGCATTTAGGTTGCTTCCATTACCTGGCTCTTGTAAATAGTGCTGCAATGAACATTGTGGTGAATGTGCCTTTTTGATTTACGGTTTTCTCTGGGTATATGCCCAGAAGTGGGATTGCTGGATCAGATGGTAATTCTATTTCTAGTTTTTTTAAGGAAACTCCATACTGTTCTCCATAGTGACTGTATCAATTTACATTCCCACCAATAGTGGAAGAGGGCTCCTTTTGTCCACACCCTCCCCAGAATTGGTTGTTTGTAGATTTTCTGATGATGCCGATTCTAACAGGTGTGAGGTGATACCTCATTGTAGTTTTGATTTGCATTTCTCTAATAATTAGTGCTGTTGAGCAGCTTTTCATGTGCGTCTTGGCCATCTCTGTGTCTCCTTTGAAGAAACGTCTCTTTAGATCATCTCCCCATTTTTTGGGGGTTGTTTGTTTTTTTAATATTAAGCTGCATGAGCTGTTTATATATATTGGAGATTAAACCTCTGTCCATTGATTCGTCTGCAACGATTTTCGCCCATTCTGAGGGATGCCTTTTTCCATTCCCGTGTTTTTTAACCAAAAAGGAAAGAAAGTAAAAGAACCAGAACACTAATGTCCGTAAAATATGCCTTTTGAAACGGTCGTTTTGAAATATGGACGTCCTTTGAATTTTTTGGTCAATATGTGACCCCAGGATTTGTTTTCAGGGCAGTTGTCATTTCCAGGCCTGCAATGATTTTGAATATCAACTGACCATTAGCGTTGGGATTAAAGCTGCTGTTGTGTGAAACGGCCACAAGGTGGCAGCAGTTCAACCTTACCAAATCTGGTTACAAGGGCAAGAGAGCCTCAGTGGAAGTGGTGTTCTAGATTGGAGTTTAGAATGGAATGTGCCAGGAGAAAGCCCCTCACGTTTGTCTCACTACTTCTTGTTCGTGTTTTTAATTTAATTTTTTATTTTTTATTACAGCAAGTTTGATTACAATGTTTGGCTTGTTGTAGGTGTGGAAGATGTGGTTCTTTTACACATATACAGATGACTGTTCTTCCTGGGATCCTTTTCCCATGTACGTTATGACAGAATGTTGAGTAGTCCTCTCTTGGTATTCTGTAGGTCTTTGGTGATTATATATGTCCCCTGTGTTTGTATATGTCTGTTAACCCCGATATCGTAATGAAACCAATCCTCACACCTTTCCATTGGTGAAACATAAGTTTATTTAATGAATCTGTGATTGCCCTTCTCCGTGGAAATATCTGCCCTGGTATGCATTTTTAGGTAACTCCTATAAGTGATATGATAGGATATGTGTCTTTCACTTTCTGACTTACTACAAGTCACGTGATTACTTCTAGACTCATCTACGGTGCTGCAAATGGCATTGTGTCCTTTTTTCCCTTGGCTTCTCTTCTGCCTTAGCGGGGTCCATTTTCAACAATGTGATTCCCTGAGGGTTGTGGATTAGCTGACCTGGGCAGCCTTACCCTGCCGGCCCGCCCTCCCCAGGTGTGCCTCCTTGACGTCAATATAAACAGTGCTCCAGGCAGCAATAGCCCCTGAAGCTGTGCCTGACTCCATATTCTCTGCCCCGTCAGCAGTCTTGGGGCTGTGCTGGTGGGAGGGAGTGAGGGGCCACAGCTTTGTGGGTGGCCCGGTGTGAGTGGGGTTCTGCTGGCCTTTCTGCAGGAGTTGCCAGGCTGCCGCCTGTAAAGAAGAGGTTGTGTCACCCATACCTTCCGCTGGAATTTCTCTCCGGACAGAGGTGAGGAAGGAAAAAAGCAGTGGGGGCCGGGACAGGAGGGGTATCTCAGGCAGGGCAATGGAAAGCTTCTGGAAGAGCGCCCGGGGCCAGGACCACCCTGGCTGGCCTGCAGGCACCAAGTTGGCCTGCGTGCTGTCGCTGGTGTGGCTCCACGGTCCTTCCTCTAGGCTTTCAAGCCCTTGTACATATTCAGGTGTTTTACCTGGAAAGGGTGGGAACAGTTCAGCAGCAGCTGGCCTGGGGCTCAGCTCACGTTTACTCACAGATGCCTCGGCACGGTCCCCCAGCTTTGCAATGAGGACGCTCCTTGCGTGGGGGGTGGGTTGATGGCTGTATGGGAGATGCTTCCCCACCTCTGACCAATTTCAGAATTGTTTACCACTGGAGCAAGTGCCCTGATAGGGTTTTCCTCTGTATAACTCGTGGGTTCAGGTTTTTTTTTTCTTTTATGGTTCAAGTTAGATTTTATTCCTCTTTTATTTATTTATAGATATAAGCATGGAAATAATTCATTCCTATAAATACATCTGTGTGACGGGAGGAACTTTTTTCTGTTTTATTTTTAAATTTTATTTTTTAAAATTTTGAAATTTAATTTTATTTATTTTTTTATACAGCACGTTATTATTAGTTATGTATTTTATGCATATACATGTACACAGGTCAATCCCAAACTCCCAACTCATCCCACCACCACCACCCCATGGCTTCCCACACTTGGTGTCCATACGTTTGTTCTCTACCTCTGTGTCTCTATTTTTTCCCTGCAAACCAGTTCATCTGTACCATTTTTAGGCTCCACATATATGCATTAATATACAATATTTGTTTTCCTCTTTCTGACTTACTTCATTCTGTATGACAGTCTCTCTATCCATGGATGTCTCTACAAATGACCCAGTTTCATTCCTTTTTATGGCCGAGTAATATTCCATTTTATATATGTACCACATCTTTATCCATTCATCTGTCTGTGGGCATTTAGGTTGCTTCCATTACCTGGCTATTGTAAATAGTGCTGCAACGAACATTGTGGTGAATGTGCCTTTTTGAAATACGGTTTTCTCTGGGTATATGCCCAGAAGTGGGGTTGCTGGATCAGATGGTAATTCTATTTCTAGTTTTTTTAAGGAAACTCCATACTGTTCTCCATAGTGATTGTATCAATTTACATTCCCACCAATAGTGGAAGAGGGCTCCTTTTGTCCACACCCTCCCCAGAATTGGTTGTTTGTAGATTTTCTGATGATGCCGATTCTAACAGGTGTGAGGTGAAACCTCATTGTAGATTTGATTTGCATTTCTCTAATAATTAGTGCTGTTGAGCAGCTTTTCATGTGCGTCTTGGCCATCTCTGTGTCTCCTTTGAAGAAACGTCTCTTTAGATCTTCTGCCCATTTTTTTGGGGGTTGTTTGTTTTTTTTAATATTAAGCTGCATGAGCTGTTTATATATATTGGAGATTAAACCTCTGTCCATTGATTCGTCTGCAACGATTTTCGCCCATTCTGAGGGATGCTTTTTTCCATTCCCGTTTTTTTTAACAAAAAAGGAAAGAAAGGAAAAGAAGCAGAACACTAATGTGCGTAAAATATGCCTTTTGAAACGGTCGTTTTGAAATATGGACGTCCTTTGAATTTTTTGGTCGATATGTGACCCCAGGATTTGTTTTCAGGGCAGGTGTCATTTACAGGCCTGCAATGATTTTGAATATCAACTGACCATTAGCGTTGGGATTAAAGCTGCTGTTGTGTGAAACGGCCACAAGGTGGCAGCAGTTCACCCTTACCAAATCTGGTTACTAGGGCAAGAGAGCCTCAGTGGAAGTGGTGTTCTAGATTGGAGTTTAGAATGGAATGTGCCAGGAGAAACCCCCTCACGTTTGTCTCACTACTTCTTGTTCGTGTATTTAATTTAATTTAATATTTTTTATTACAGCAAGTTTGATTACAATGTTTGGCTTGTTGTAGGTGTGGAAGATGTGGTTCTTTTACACATATACAGATGACTGTTCTTCCTGGGATCCTTTTCCCATGTACGTTATGACAGAATGTTGAGTAGTCCTCTCTTGGTATTCTGTAGGTCTTTGGTGATTATATATGTCACCTGTGTTTGTATATGTCTGTTAACCCCGATATCGTAATGAAACCAATCCTCACACCTTTCCATTGGTGAACCATAAGTTTGTTTAATGAATCTGTGATTGCCCTTCTCCGTGGAAATATCTGCCCTGGTATCCATCTTTAGGTAACACCTATAAGTGATATGATATGATATGTGTCTTTCACTTTCTGACTTACTACAAGTCACGTGATTACTTCTAGACTCATCTACGGTGCTGCAAATGGCATTGTGTCCTTTTTTCCCTTGGCTTCTCTTCTGCCTTAGCGGGGTCCATTTTCAACAATGTGATTCCCTGAGGGTTGTGGATTAGCTGACCTGGGCAGCCTTAGCCTGCCGGCCCGCCCTCCCCAGGTGTGCCTCGTTGAGGTCAATATAAACAGAGCTCCAGGCAGCAATAGCCCCTGAAGCTGTGCCTGACTCCATATTCTCTGCCCCGTCAGCAGTCTCGGGGCTGTGCTGGTGGGAGGGAGTGAGGGGCCACAGCTTTGTGGGTGACCCGGTGTGAGTGGGGTTCTGCTGGCCTTTCTGCAGGAGTTGCCAGGCTGCCGCCTGTAAAGAAGAGGATGTGTCACCCATACCTTCCGCTGGAATTTCTCTCCGGACAGAGGTGAGGAAGGAAAAAAGCAGTGGGGGCCGGGACAGGAGGGGTATCTCAGGCAGGGCAATGGAAAGCTTCTGGAAGAGCGCCAGGGTCCAGGACCACCCTGGCTGGCCTGCAGGCACCAAGTTGGCCTGCGTGCTGTCGCTGGTGTGGCTCCACGGTCCTTCCTCTAGGCTTTCAAGCCCTTGTACATATTCAGGTGTTTTACCTGGAAAGGGTGGGAACAGCTCAGCAGCAGCTGGCCTGGGGCTCAGCTCACGTTTACTCACAGATGCCTCGGCACGGTCCCCCAGCTTTGCAATGAGGACGCTCCTTGCGTGGGGGGTGGGTTGCTGGCTGTATGGGAGATGGTTCCCCACCTCTGACCAATTTCAGAATTGTTTACCACTGGAGCAAGTGCCCTGATAGGGTTTTCCTCTGTATAACTCGTGGGTTCAATTTTTTTTTCTTTTATGGTTCAAGTTAGATTTTATTCCTCTTTTATGTATTTATAAATATAAGCATGGAAATAATTCATTCCTATAAATACATCTGTGTGACGGGAAGAATTTTTTCTGTTTTATTTTTAAATTTTATTTTTTAAAATTTTGAAATTTAATTTTATTTATGTTTTTATACAGCAGGTTATTATTAGTTATGTATTTTATGCATATACATGTATACAGGTCAATCCCAATCTCCCAACTCATCCCACCACCACCACCCCATGGCTTCCCACACTTGGTGTCCATACGTTTGTTCTCTACCTCTGTGTCTCTATTTCTTCCCTGCAAACCAGTTCATCTGTACCATTTTTTTAGGTTCCACATATATGCATTAATATACAATATTTGTTTTCCTCTTTCTGACTTACTTCATTCTGTATGACAGTCTCTCGATCCATCGATGTCTCTACAAATGACCCAGTTTCATTCCTTTTTATGGCCGAGTAATATTCCATTTCATATATGTACCACATCTTTATCCATTCATCTGTCTGTGGGCATTTAGGTTGCTTCCATTACCTGGCTATTGTAAATAGTGCTGCAATGAACATTGTGGTGAATGTGCCTTTTTGATTTACGGTTTTCTCTGGGTATATGCCCAGAAGTGGGATTGCTGGATCAGATGGTAATTCTATTTCTAGTTTTTTTAAGGAAACTCCATACTGTTCTCCATAGTGACTGTATCAATTTACATTCCCACCAATAGTGGAAGAGGGCTCCTTTTGTCCACACCCTCCCCAGAATTGGTTGTTTGTAGATTTTCTGATGATGCCGATTCTAACAGGTGTGAGGTGATACCTCATTGTAGTTTTCATTTGCATTTCTCTAATAATTAGTTCTGTTGAGCAGCTTTTCATGTGCGTCTTGGCCATCTCTGTGTCTCCTTTGAAGAAACGTCTCTTTAGATCTTCTGCCCATTTTTTTGGGTTGTTTGTTTTTTTAATATTAAGCTGCATGAGCTGTTTATATATATTGGAGATTAAACGTCTGTCCATTGATTCGTCTGCAACGATTTTCGCCCATTCTGAGGGATGCCTTTTTCCATTCCCGTGTTTTTTAACAAAAAAGGAAAGAAAGGAAAAGAAGCAGAACACTAATGTGCGTAAAATATGCCTTTTGAAACGGTCGTTTTGAAATATGGACGTCCTTTGAATTTTTTGGTCGATATGTGACCCCAGGATTTGTTTTCAGGGCAGGTGTCATTTACAGGCCTGCAATGATTTTGAATATCAACTGACCATTAGCGTTGGGATTAAAGCTGCTGTTGTGTGAAACGGCCACAAGGTGGCAGCAGTTCACCCTTACCAAATCTGGTTACTAGGGCAAGAGAGCCTCAGTGGAAGTGGTGTTCTAGATTGGAGTTTAGAATGGAATGTGCCAGGAGAAACCCCCTCACGTTTGTCTCACTACTTCTTGTTCGTGTATTTAATTTAATTTAATATTTTTTATTACAGCAAGTTTGATTACAATGTTTGGCTTGTTGTAGGTGTGGAAGATGTGGTTCTTTTACACATATACAGATGACTGTTCTTCCTGGGATCCTTTTCCCATGTACGTTATGACAGAATGTTGAGTAGTCCTCTCTTGGTATTCTGTAGGTCTTTGGTGATTATATATGTCACCTGTGTTTGTATATGTCTGTTAACCCCGATATCGTAATGAAACCAATCCTCACACCTTTCCATTGGTGAACCATAAGTTTGTTTAATGAATCTGTGATTGCCCTTCTCCGTGGAAATATCTGCCCTGGTATCCATCTTTAGGTAACACCTATAAGTGATATGATATGATATGTGTCTTTCACTTTCTGACTTACTACAAGTCACGTGGTTACTTCTAGACTCATCTACGGTGCTGCAAATGGCATTGTGTCCTTTTTTCCCTTGGCTTCTCTTCTGCCTTAGCGGGGTCCATTTTCAACAATGTGATTCCCTGAGGGTTGTGGATTAGCTGACCTGGGCAGCCTTAGCCTGCCGGCCCGCCCTCCCCAGGTGTGCCTCGTTGAGGTCAATATAAACAGAGCTCCAGGCAGCAATAGCCCCTGAAGCTGTGCCTGACTCCATATTCTCTGCCCCGTCAGCAGTCTCGGGGCTGTGCTGGTGGGAGGGAGTGAGGGGCCACAGCTTTGTGGGTGGCCCGGTGTGAGTGGGGTTCTGCTGGCCTTTCTGCAGGAGTTGCCAGGCTGCCGCCTGTAAAGAAGAGGATGTGTCACCCATACCTTCCGCTGGAATTTCTCTCCGGACAGAGGTGAGGAAGGAAAAAAGCAGTGGGGGCCGGGACAGGAGGGATATCTCAGGCAGGGCAATGGAAAGCTTCTGGAAGAGCGCCAGGGTCCAGGACCACCCTGGCTGGCCTGCAGGCACCAAGTTGGCCTGCGTGCTGTCGCTGGTGTGGCTCCACGGTCCTTCCTCTAGGCTTTCAAGCCCTTGTACATATTCAGGTGTTTTACCTGGAAAGGGTGGGAACAGCTCAGCAGCAGCTGGCCTGGGGCTCAGCTCACGTTTACTCACAGATGCCTCGGCACGGTCCCCCAGCTTTGCAATGAGGACGCTCCTTGCGTGGGGGGTGGGTTGCTGGCTGTATGGGAGATGGTTCCCCACCTCTGACCAATTTCAGAATTGTTTACCGCTGGAGCAAGTGCCCTGATAGGGTTTTCCTCTGTATAACTCGTGGGTTCAATTTTTTTTTCTTTTATGGTTCAAGTTAGATTTTATTCCTCTTTTATGTATTTATAAATATAAGCATGGAAATAATTCATTCCTATAAATACATCTGTGTGACGGGAAGAATTTTTTCTGTTTTATTTTTAAATTTTATTTTTTAAAATTTTGAAATTTAATTTTATTTATGTTTTTATACAGCAGGTTATTATTAGTTATGTATTTTATGCATATACATGTATACAGGTCAATCCCAATCTCCCAACTCATCCCACCACCACCACCCCATGGCTTCCCACACTTGGTGTCCATACGTTTGTTCTCTACCTCTGTGTCTCTATTTCTTCCCTGCAAACCAGTTCATCTGTACCATTTTTTTAGGTTCCACATATATGCATTAATATACAATATTTGTTTTCCTCTTTCTGACTTACTTCATTCTGTATGACAGTCTCTCGATCCATCGATGTCTCTACAAATGACCCAGTTTCATTCCTTTTTATGGCCGAGTAATATTCCATTTCATATATGTACCACATCTTTATCCATTCATCTGTCTGTGGGCATTTAGGTTGCTTCCATTACCTGGCTATTGTAAATAGTGCTGCAATGAACATTGTGGTGAATGTGCCTTTTTGATTTACGGTTTTCTCTGGGTATATGCCCAGAAGTGGGATTGCTGGATCAGATGGTAATTCTATTTCTAGTTTTTTTAAGGAAACTCCATACTGTTCTCCATAGTGACTGTATCAATTTACATTCCCACCAATAGTGGAAGAGGGCTCCTTTTGTCCACACCCTCCCCAGAATTGGTTGTTTGTAGATTTTCTGATGATGCCGATTCTAACAGGTGTGAGGTGATACCTCATTGTAGTTTTCATTTGCATTTCTCTAATAATTAGTTCTGTTGAGCAGCTTTTCATGTGCGTCTTGGCCATCTCTGTGTCTCCTTTGAAGAAACGTCTCTTTAGATCTTCTGCCCATTTTTTTGGGTTGTTTGTTTTTTTAATATTAAGCTGCATGAGCTGTTTATATATATTGGAGATTAAACGTCTGTCCATTGATTCGTCTGCAACGATTTTCGCCCATTCTGAGGGATGCCTTTTTCCATTCCCGTGTTTTTTAACAAAAAAGGAAAGAAAGGAAAAGAAGCAGAACACTAATGTGCGTAAAATATGCCTTTTGAAACGGTCGTTTTGAAATATGGACGTCCTTTGAATTTTTTGGTCGATATGTGACCCCAGGATTTGTTTTCAGGGCAGGTGTCATTTACAGGCCTGCAATGATTTTGAATATCAACTGACCATTAGCGTTGGGATTAAAGCTGCTGTTGTGTGAAACGGCCACAAGGTGGCAGCAGTTCACCCTTACCAAATCTGGTTACTAGGGCAAGAGAGCCTCAGTGGAAGTGGTGTTCTAGATTGGAGTTTAGAATGGAATGTGCCAGGAGAAACCCCCTCACGTTTGTCTCACTACTTCTTGTTCGTGTATTTAATTTAATTTAATATTTTTTATTACAGCAAGTTTGATTACAATGTTTGGCTTGTTGTAGGTGTGGAAGATGTGGTTCTTTTACACATATACAGATGACTGTTCTTCCTGGGATCCTTTTCCCATGTACGTTATGACAGAATGTTGAGTAGTCCTCTCTTGGTATTCTGTAGGTCTTTGGTGATTATATATGTCACCTGTGTTTGTATATGTCTGTTAACCCCGATATCGTAATGAAACCAATCCTCACACCTTTCCATTGGTGAACCATAAGTTTGTTTAATGAATCTGTGATTGCCCTTCTCCGTGGAAATATCTGCCCTGGTATCCATCTTTAGGTAACACCTATAAGTGATATGATATGATATGTGTCTTTCACTTTCTGACTTACTACAAGTCACGTGATTACTTCTAGACTCATCTACGGTGCTGCAAATGGCATTGTGTCCTTTTTTCCCTTGGCTTCTCTTCTGCCTTAGCGGGGTCCATTTTCAACAATGTGATTCCCTGAGGGTTGTGGATTAGCTGACCTGGGCAGCCTTACCCTGCCGGCCCGCCCTCCCCAGGTGTGCCTCGTTGAGGTCAATATAAACAGCGCTCCAGGCAGCAATAGCCCCTGAAGCTGTGCCTGACTCCATATTCTCTGCCCCGTCAGCAGTCTCGGGGCTGTGCTGGTGGGAGGGAGTGAGGGGCCACAGCTTTGTGGGTGGCCCGGTGTGAGTGGGGTTCTGCTGGCCTTTCTGCAGGAGTTGCCAGGCTGCCGCCTGTAAAGAAGAGGATGTGTCACCCATACCTTCCGCTGGAATTTCTCTCCGGACAGAGGTGAGGAAGGAAAAAAGCAGTGGGGGCCGGGACAGGAGGGATATCTCAGGCAGGGCAATGGAAAGCTTCTGGAAGAGCGCCAGGGTCCAGGACCACCCTGGCTGGCCTGCAGGCACCAAGTTGGCCTGCGTGCTGTCGCTGGTGTGGCTCCACGGTCCTTCCTCTAGGCTTTCAAGCCCTTGTACATATTCAGGTGTTTTACCTGGAAAGGGTGGGAACAGTTCAGCAGCAGCTGGCCTGGGGCTCAGCTCACGTTTACTCACAGATGCCTCGGCACGGTCACCCAGCTTTGCAATGAGGACGCTCCTTGCGTGGGGGGTGGGTTGCTGGCTGTATGGGAGATGGTTCCCCACCTCTGACCAATTTCAGAATTGTTTACCGCTGGAGCAAGTGCCCTGATAGGGTTTTCCTCTGTATAACTCGTGGGTTCAATTTTTTTTTCTTTTATGGTTCAAGTTAGATTTTATTCCTCTTTTATGTATTTATAAATATAAGCATGGAAATAATTCATTCCTATAAATACATCTGTGTGACGGGAAGAATTTTTTCTGTTTTATTTTTAAATTTTATTTTTTAAAATTTTGAAATTTAATTTTATTTATGTTTTTATACAGCAGGTTATTATTAGTTATGTATTTTATGCATATACATGTATACAGGTCAATCCCAATCTCCCAACTCATCCCACCACCACCACCCCATGGCTTCCCACACTTGGTGTCCATACGTTTGTTCTCTACCTCTGTGTCTCTATTTCTTCCCTGCAAACCAGTTCATCTGTACCATTTTTTTGGGTTCCACATATATGCATTAATATACAATATTTGTTTTCCTCTTTCTGACTTACTTCATTCTGTATGACAGTCTCTCGATCCATCGATGTCTCTACAAATGACCCAGTTTCATTCCTTTTTATGGCCGAGTAATATTCCATTTCATATATGTACCACATCTTTATCCATTCATCTGTCTGTGGGCATTTAGGTTGCTTCCATTACCTGGCTCTTGTAAATAGTGCTGCAATGAACATTGTGGTGAATGTGCCTTTTTGATTTACGGTTTTCTCTGGGTATATGCCCAGAAGTGGGATTGCTGGATCAGATGGTAATTCTATTTCTAGTTTTTTTAAGGAAACTCCATACTGTTCTCCATAGTGACTGTATCAATTTACATTCCCACCAATAGTGGAAGAGGGCTCCTTTTGTCCACACCCTCCCCAGAATTGGTTGTTTGTAGATTTTCTGATGATGCCGATTCTAACAGGTTTGAGGTGATACCTCATTGTAGTTTTGATTTGCATTTCTCTAATAATTAGTGCTGTTGAGCAGCTTTTCATGTGCGTCTTGGCCATCTCTGTGTCTCCTTTGAAGAAACGTCTCTTTAGATCATCTCCCCATTTTTTGGGGGTTGTTTGTTTTTTTAATATTAAGCTGCATGAGCTGTTTATATATATTGGAGATTAAACGTCTGTCCATTGATTCGTCTGCAACGATTTTCGCCCATTCTGAGGGATGCCTTTTTCCATTCCCGTGTTTTTTAACAAAAAAGGAAAGAAAGGAAAAGAAGCAGAACACTAATGTGCGTAAAATATGCCTTTTGAAACGGTCGTTTTGAAATATGGACGTCCTTTGAATTTTTTGGTCGATATGTGACCCCAGGATTTGTTTTCAGGGCAGGTGTCATTTACAGGCCTGCAATGATTTTGAATATCAACTGACCATTAGCGTTGGGATTAAAGCTGCTGTTGTGTGAAACGGCCACAAGGTGGCAGCAGTTCACCCTTACCAAATCTGGTTACTAGGGCAAGAGAGCCTCAGTGGAAGTGGTGTTCTAGATTGGAGTTTAGAATGGAATGTGCCAGGAGAAACCCCCTCACGTTTGTCTCACTACTTCTTGTTCGTGTATTTAATTTAATTTAATATTTTTTATTACAGCAAGTTTGATTACAATGTTTGGCTTGTTGTAGGTGTGGAAGATGTGGTTCTTTTACACATATACAGATGACTGTTCTTCCTGGGATCCTTTTCCCATGTACGTTATGACAGAATGTTGAGTAGTCCTCTCTTGGTATTCTGTAGGTCTTTGGTGATTATATATGTCACCTGTGTTTGTATATGTCTGTTAACCCCGATATCGTAATGAAACCAATCCTCACACCTTTCCATTGGTGAACCATAAGTTTGTTTAATGAATCTGTGATTGCCCTTCTCCGTGGAAATATCTGCCCTGGTATCCATCTTTAGGTAACACCTATAAGTGATATGATATGATATGTGTCTTTCACTTTCTGACTTACTACAAGTCACGTGATTACTTCTAGACTCATCTACGGTGCTGCAAATGGCATTGTGTCCTTTTTTCCCTTGGCTTCTCTTCTGCCTTAGCGGGGTCCATTTTCAACAATGTGATTCCCTGAGGGTTGTGGATTAGCTGACCTGGGCAGCCTTAGCCTGCCGGCCCGCCCTCCCCAGGTGTGCCTCATTGAGGTCAATATAAACAGAGCTCCAGGCAGCAATAGCCCCTGAAGCTGTGCCTGACTCCATATTCTCTGCCCCGTCAGCAGTCTCGGGGCTGTGCTGGTGGGAGGGAGTGAGGGGCCACAGCTTTGTGGGTGGCCCGGTGTGAGTGGGGTTCTGCTGGCCTTTCTGCAGGAGTTGCCAGGCTGCCGCCTGTAAAGAAGAGGATGTGTCACCCATACCTTCCGCTGGAATTTCTCTCCGGACAGAGGTGAGGAAGGAAAAAAGCAGTGGGGGCCGGGACAGGAGGCTTATCTCAGGCAGGGCAATGGAAAGCTTCTGGAAGAGCGCCAGGGTCCAGGACCACCCTGGCTGGCCTGCAGGCACCAAGTTGGCCTGCGTGCTGTCGCTGGTGTGGCTCCACGGTCCTTCCTCTAGGCTTTCAAGCCCTTGTACATATTCAGGTGTTTTACCTGGAAAGGGTGGGAACAGTTCAGCAGCAGCTGGCCTGGGGCTCAGCTCACGTTTACTCACAGATGCCTCGGCACGGTCCCCCAGCTTTGCAATGAGGACGCTCCTTGCGTGGGGGGTGGGTTGCTGGCTGTATGGGAGATGGTTCCCCACCTCTGACCAATTTCAGAATTGTTTACCGCTGGAGCAAGTGCCCTGATAGGGTTTTCCTCTGTATAACTCGTGGGTTCAATTTTTTTTTCTTTTATGGTTCAAGTTAGATTTTATTCCTCTTTTATGTATTTATAAATATAAGCATGGAAATAATTCATTCCTATAAATACATCTGTGTGACGGGAAGAATTTTTTCTGTTTTATTTTTAAATTTTATTTTTTAAAATTTTGAAATTTAATTTTATTTATGTTTTTATACAGCAGGTTATTATTAGTTATGTATTTTATGCATATACATGTATACAGGTCAATCCCAATCTCCCAACTCATCCCACCACCACCACCCCATGGCTTCCCACACTTGGTGTCCATACGTTTGTTCTCTACCTCTGTGTCTCTATTTCTTCCCTGCAAACCAGTTCATCTGTACCATTTTTTTAGGTTCCACATATATGCATTAATATACAATATTTGTTTTCCTCTTTCTGACTTACTTCATTCTGTATGACAGTCTCTCGATCCATCGATGTCTCTACAAATGACCCAGTTTCATTCCTTTTTATGGCCGAGTAATATTCCATTTCATATATGTACCACATCTTTATCCATTCATCTGTCTGTGGGCATTTAGGTTGCTTCCATTACCTGGCTATTGTAAATAGTGCTGCAATGAACATTGTGGTGAATGTGCCTTTTTGATTTACGGTTTTCTCTGGGTATATGCCCAGAAGTGGGATTGCTGGATCAGATGGTAATTCTATTTCTAGTTTTTTTAAGGAAACTCCATACTGTTCTCCATAGTGACTGTATCAATTTACATTCCCACCAATAGTGGAAGAGGGCTCCTTTTGTCCACACCCTCCCCAGAATTGGTTGTTTGTAGATTTTCTGATGATGCCGATTCTAACAGGTGTGAGGTGATACCTCATTGTAGTTTTGATTTGCATTTCTCTAATAATTAGTGCTGTTGAGCAGCTTTTCATGTGCGTCTTGGCCATCTCTGTGTCTCCTTTGAAGAAACGTCTCTTTAGATCATCTCCCCATTTTTTGGGGGTTGTTTGTTTTTTTAATATTAAGCTGCATGAGCTGTTTATATATATTGGAGATTAAACCTCTGTCCATTGATTCGTCTGCAACGATTTTCGCCCATTCTGAGGGATGCCTTTTTCCATTCCCGTGTTTTTTAACCAAAAAGGAAAGAAAGTAAAAGAACCAGAACACTAATGTCCGTAAAATATGCCTTTTGAAACGGTCGTTTTGAAATATGGACGTCCTTTGAATTTTTTGGTCAATATGTGACCCCAGGATTTGTTTTCAGGGCAGTTGTCATTTCCAGGCCTGCAATGATTTTGAATATCAACTGACCATTAGCGTTGGGATTAAAGCTGCTGTTGTGTGAAACGGCCACAAGGTGGCAGCAGTTCAACCTTACCAAATCTGGTTACAAGGGCAAGAGAGCCTCAGTGGAAGTGGTGTTCTAGATTGGAGTTTAGAATGGAATGTGCCAGGAGAAAGCCCCTCACGTTTGTCTCACTACTTCTTGTTCGTGTTTTTAATTTAATTTTTTATTTTTTATTACAGCAAGTTTGATTACAATGTTTGGCTTGTTGTAGGTGTGGAAGATGTGGTTCTTTTACACATATACAGATGACTGTTCTTCCTGGGATCCTTTTCCCATGTACGTTATGACAGAATGTTGAGTAGTCCTCTCTTGGTATTCTGTAGGTCTTTGGTGATTATATATGTCCCCTGTGTTTGTATATGTCTGTTAACCCCGATATCGTAATGAAACCAATCCTCACACCTTTCCATTGGTGAAACATAAGTTTGTTTAATGAATCTGTGATTGCCCTTCTCCGTGGAAATATCTGCCCTGGTATGCATTTTTAGGTAACTCCTATAAGTGATATGATAGGATATGTGTCTTTCACTTTCTGACTTACTACAAGTCACGTGATTACTTCTAGACTCATCTACGGTGCTGCAAATGGCATTGTGTCCTTTTTTCCCTTGGCTTCTCTTCTGCCTTAGCGGGGTCCATTTTCAACAATGTGATTCCCTGAGGGTTGTGGATTAGCTGACCTGGGCAGCCTTACCCTGCCGGCCCGCCCTCCCCATGTGTGCCTCCTTGACGTCAATATAAACAGTGCTCCAGGCAGCAATAGCCCCTGAAGCTGTGCCTGACTCCATATTCTCTGCCCCGTCAGCAGTCTTGGGGCTGTGCTGGTGGGAGGGAGTGAGGGGCCACAGCTTTGTGGGTGGCCCGGTGTGAGTGGGGTTCTGCTGGCCTTTCTGCAGGAGTTGCCAGGCTGCCGCCTGTAAAGAAGAGGTTGTGTCACCCATACCTTCCGCTGGAATTTCTCTCCGGACAGAGGTGAGGAAGGAAAAAAGCAGTGGGGGCCGGGACAGGAGGGGTATCTCAGGCAGGGCAATGGAAAGCTTCTGGAAGAGCGCCCGGGGCCAGGACCACCCTGGCTGGCCTGCAGGCACCAAGTTGGCCTGCGTGCTGTCGCTGGTGTGGCTCCACGGTCCTTCCTCTAGGCTTTCAAGCCCTTGTACATATTCAGGTGTTTTACCTGGAAAGGGTGGGAACAGTTCAGCAGCAGCTGGCCTGGGGCTCAGCTCACGTTTACTCACAGATGCCTCGGCACGGTCCCCCAGCTTTGCAATGAGGACGCTCCTTGCGTGGGGGGTGGGTTGATGGCTGTATGGGAGATGCTTCCCCACCTCTGACCAATTTCAGAATTGTTTACCACTGGAGCAAGTGCCCTGATAGGGTTTTCCTCTGTATAACTCGTGGGTTCAGGTTTTTTTTTTCTTTTATGGTTCAAGTTAGATTTTATTCCTCTTTTATTTATTTATAGATATAAGCATGGAAATAATTCATTCCTATAAATACATCTGTGTGACGGGAGGAACTTTTTTCTGTTTTATTTTTAAATTTTATTTTTTAAAATTTTGAAATTTAATTTTATTTATTTTTTTATACAGCACGTTATTATTAGTTATGTATTTTATGCATATACATGTACACAGGTCAATCCCAAACTCCCAACTCATCCCACCACCACCACCCCATGGCTTCCCACACTTGGTGTCCATACGTTTGTTCTCTACCTCTGTGTCTCTATTTTTTCCCTGCAAACCAGTTCATCTGTACCATTTTTAGGCTCCACATATATGCATTAATATACAATATTTGTTTTCCTCTTTCTGACTTACTTCATTCTGTATGACAGTCTCTCTATCCATGGATGTCTCTACAAATGACCCAGTTTCATTCCTTTTTATGGCCGAGTAATATTCCATTTTATATATGTACCACATCTTTATCCATTCATCTGTCTGTGGGCATTTAGGTTGCTTCCATTACCTGGCTATTGTAAATAGTGCTGCAACGAACATTGTGGTGAATGTGCCTTTTTGAAATACGGTTTTCTCTGGGTATATGCCCAGAAGTGGGGTTGCTGGATCAGATGGTAATTCTATTTCTAGTTTTTTTAAGGAAACTCCATACTGTTCTCCATAGTGATTGTATCAATTTACATTCCCACCAATAGTGGAAGAGGGCTCCTTTTGTCCACACCCTCCCCAGAATTGGTTGTTTGTAGATTTTCTGATGATGCCGATTCTAACAGGTGTGAGGTGAAACCTCATTGTAGATTTGATTTGCATTTCTCTAATAATTAGTGCTGTTGAGCAGCTTTTCATGTGCGTCTTGGCCATCTCTGTGTCTCCTTTGAAGAAACGTCTCTTTAGATCTTCTGCCCATTTTTTTGGGGGTTGTTTGTTTTTTTTAATATTAAGCTGCATGAGCTGTTTATATATATTGGAGATTAAACCTCTGTCCATTGATTCGTCTGCAACGATTTTCGCCCATTCTGAGGGATGCTTTTTTCCATTCCCGTTTTTTTTAACAAAAAAGGAAAGAAAGGAAAAGAAGCAGAACACTAATGTGCGTAAAATATGCCTTTTGAAACGGTCGTTTTGAAATATGGACGTCCTTTGAATTTTTTGGTCGATATGTGACCCCAGGATTTGTTTTCAGGGCAGGTGTCATTTACAGGCCTGCAATGATTTTGAATATCAACTGACCATTAGCGTTGGGATTAAAGCTGCTGTTGTGTGAAACGGCCACAAGGTGGCAGCAATTCACCCTTACCAAATCTGGTTACTAGGGCAAGAGAGCCTCAGTGGAAGTGGTGTTCTAGATTGGAGTTTAGAATGGCATGTGCCAGGAGAAAGCCCCTCACGTTTGTCTCACTACTTCTTGTTCGTGTTTTTAATTTAATTTTTTATTTTTTATTACAGCAAGTTTGATTACAATGTTTGGCTTGTTATAGGTGTGGAAGATGTGGTTCTTTTACACATATACAGATGAGTGTTCTTCCTGGGATCCTTTTCCCAGGTACATTATGACACAATGTTGAGTAGTCCACTCTTGGTATTCTGTAGGTCTTTGGTGATTATATATGTCACCTGTGTTTGTATATGTCTGTTAACCCCGATATCGTAATGAAACCAATCCTCACACCTTTCCATTGGTGAACCATAAGTTTGTTTAATGAATCTGTGATTGCCCTTCTACATGGAAATATTTGCCCTGGTATCCATTTTTAGGTGACACCTATAAGTGATATGATATGATATGTGTCTTTCACTTTCTGACTTACTACAAGTCACGTGATTACTTCTAGACTCATCTACGGTGCTGCAAATGGCATTGTGTCCTTTTTTCCCTTGGCTTCTCTTCTGCCTTAGCGGGGTCCATTTTCAACAATGTGATTCCCTGAGGGTTGTGGATTAGCTGACCTGGGCAGCCTTACCCTGCCGGCCCGCCCTCCCCAGGTGTGCCTCGTTGAGGTCAATATAAACAGAGCTCCAGGCAGCAATAGCCCCTGAAGCTGTGCCTGACTCCATATTCTCTGCCCCGTCAGCAGTATCAGGGCTGTGCTGGTGGGAGGGAGTGAGGGGCCACAGCTTTGTGGGTGGCCCGGTGTGAGTGGGGTTCTGCTGGCCTTTCTGCAGGAGTTGCCAGGCTGCCGCCTGTAAAGAAGAGGATGTGTCACCCATACGTTCCGCTGGAATTTCTCTCCGGACTGAGATGAGGAACGAAAAAAGCAGTGGGGGCCGGGATAGTAGGGGTATCTAAGGCAGGGAAATGGAAAGCTTCTGGAAGAGCGCCCGGGGCCAGGACCACCCTGGCTGGCCTGCAGGCACCAAGTTGGCCTGCGTGCTGTTGCTGGTGTGGCTCCACGGTCCTTCCTCTAGGCTTTCAAGCCCTTGTACATATTCAGGTGTTTTACCTGGAAAGGGTGGGAACAGTTCAGCAGCAGCTGGCCTGGGGCTCAGCTCACGTTTACTCACAGATGCCTCGGCACGGTCCCCCAGCTTTGCAATGAGGACGCTCCTTGCATGGGGGGTGGGTTGCTGGCTGTATGGGAGATGGTTCTCCACCTCTGACCAATTTCAGAATTGTTTACCGCTGGAGCAAGTGCCCTGATAGGGTTTTCCTCTGTATAACTCGTCGGTTCAGGTTTTTTTTTTTCTTTTATGGTTCAAGTTAGATTTTATTCCTCTTTTATGTATTTATAGATATAAGCATGGAAATAATTCATTCCTATAAATACATCTGTGTGACGGGAAGAACTTTTTTCTGTTGTATTTTTAAATTTTATTTTTTAAAATTTTGAAATTTAATTTTATTTATGTTTTTATACAGCAGATTATTATTAGTTATGTATTTTATGCATATACATGTATACAGGTCAATCCCAATCTCCCAACTCATCCCACCACCACCACCCCATGGCTTCCCACACTTGGTGTCCATACGTTTGTTCTCTACCTCTGTGTCTCTATTTCTTCCCTGCAAACCAGTTCATCTGTACCATTTTTTTAGGTTCCACATATATGCATTAATATACAATATTTGTTTTCCTCTTTCTGACTTACTTCATTCTGTATGACAGTCTCTCGATCCATCGATGTCTCTACAAATGACCCAGTTTCATTCCTTTTTATGGCCGAGTAATATTCCATTTCATATATGTACCACATCTTTATCCATTCATCTGTCTGTGGGCATTTAGGTTGCTTCCATTACCTGGCTATTGTAAATAGTGCTGCAACGAACATTGTGGTTAATGTGCCTTTTTGATTTACGGTTTTCTCTGTGTATATGCCCAGAAGTGGGATTGCTGGATCAGATGGTAATTCTATTTCTAGTTTTTTTAAGGAAGCTCCATACTGTTCTCCATAGTGACTGTATCAATTTACATTCCCACCAATAGTGGAAGAGGGCTCCTTTTGTCCACAACCTCCCCAGAATTGGTTGTTTATAGATTTTCTGATGATGCCGATTCTAACAGGTGTGAGGTGATACCTCATTGTAGTTTTGATTTGCACTTGTGTAATAATTAGTGCTGTTGAGCAGCTTTTCATGTGCGTCTTGGCCATCTCTGTGTCTCCTTTGAAGAAACATCTCTTTAGATCTTCTGCCCATTTTTGTATTGGGTTGTTTGTTTTTTTAATATTAAGCTGCATGAGCTGTTTTTATATATTGGAGATTAAACCTCTGTCCATTGATTCGTCTGCAACGATTTTCGCCCATTCTGAGGGATGCCTTTTTCCATTCCCGTGTTTTTTAACAAAAAAGCAAAGAAAGGAAAAGAAGCACAACACTAATGTGCGTAAAATATGCCTTTTGAAACGGTCGTTTTGAAATATGGACGTCCTTTGAACTTTTTGGTCGATATGTGACCCCAGGATTTGTTTTCAGGGCAGGTGTCATTTACAGGCCTGCAATGATTTTGAATATCAACTGACCATTAGCGTTGGGATTAAAGCTGCTGTTGTGTGAAACGGCCACAAGGTGGCAGCAGTTCACCCTTACCAAATCTGGTTACTAGGGCAAGAGAGCCTCAGTGGAAGTGGTGTTCTAGATTGGAGTTTAGAATGGAATGTGCTAGGAGAAAGCCCCTCACGTTTGTCTCACTACTTCTTGTTCGTGTTTTTAATTTAATTTTTTATTTTTTATTACAGCAAGTTTGATTACAATGTTTGGCTTGTTGTAGGTGTGGAAGATGTCGTTCTTTTACACATATACAGATGAATGTTCTTCCTGGGATCCTTTTCCCAGGTACATTATGACACAATGTTGAGTAGTCCACTCTTGGTATTCTGTAGGTCTTTGGTGATTATATATGTCACCTGTGTTTGTATATGTCTGTTAACCCCGATATCGTAATGAAACCAATCCTCACACCTTTCCATTGGTGAACCATAAGTTTGTTTAATGAATCTGTGATTGCCCTTCTACATGGAAATATTTGCCCTGGTATCCATTTTTAGGTGACACCTATAAGTGATATGATATGATATGTGTCTTTCACTTTCTGACTTACTACAAGTCACATGATTACTTCTAGACTCATCTACGGTGCTGCAAATGGCATTGTGTCCTTTTTTCCCTTGGCTTCTCTTCTGCCTTAGCGGGGTCCATTTTCAACAATGTGATTCCCTGAGGGTTGTGGATTAGCTGACCTGGGCAGCCTTACCCTGCCGGCCCGCCCTCCCCAGGTGTGCCTCGTTGAGGTCAATATAAACAGAGCTCCAGGCAGCAATAGCCCCTGAAGCTGTGCCTGACTCCATATTCTCTGCCCCGTCAGCAGTCTCGGGGCTGTGCTGGTGGGAGGGAGTGAGGGGCCACAGCTTTGTGGGTGGCCCGGTGTGAGTGGGGTTCTGCTGGCCTTTCTGCAGGAGTTGCCAGGCTGCCGCCTGTAAAGAAGAGGATGTGTCACCCATACCTTCCGCTGGAATTTCTCTCCGGACAGAGGTGAGGAACGAAAAAAGCAGTGGGGGCCGGGACAGGAGGGGTATCTCAGGCAGGGCAATGGAAAGATTCCAGAAGAGCGCCCAGGGCCAGGACCACCCTGGCTGGCCTGCAGGCACCAAGTAGGCCTGCGTGCTGTCAATGGTGTGGCTCCACGGTCCTTCCTCTAGGCTTTCAAGCCCTTGTACATATTCAGGTGTTTTACCTGGAAAGGGTGGGAACAGTTCAGCTGCATCTGGCCTGGGGCTCAGCTCACGTTTACTCACAGATGCCTCGGCACGGTCCCCCAGCTTTGCAATGAGGACGCTCCTTGCGTAGGGGGTGGGTTGCTGGCTGTATGGGATATGCTTCCCCACCTCTGACCAATTTCAGAATTGTTTACCGCTGGAGCAAGTGTCGTGATAGTGTTTTCCTCTGTATAACTCGTTGGTTCACTTTTTTTTTCATTTAGGGTTCAAGTTAGATTTTATTCCTCTTTTATGTATTTATAAATATAAGCATGGAAATAATTCATTCCTATAAATATATCTGTGAGACGGGAAGAATTTTTTCTGTTTTATTTGTAAATTTTATTTTTTAAAATTTTGAAATTTAATTTTATTTATGTTTTTATACAGCAGGTTATTATTAGTTATGTATTTTATGCATATACATGTATACAGGTCAATCCCAATCTCCCAACTCATCCCACCACCACCACCCCATGGCTTCCCACACTTGGTGTCCATACGTTTGTTCTCTACCTCTGTGTCTCTATTTCTTCCCTGCAAACCAGTTCATCTGTACCATTTTTTTAGGTTCCACATATATGCATTAATATACAATATTTGTTTTCCTCTTTCTGACTTACTTCATTCTGTATGACAGTCTCTCGATCCATCGATGTCTCTACAAATGACCCAGTTTCATTCCTTTTTATGGCCGAGTAATATTCCATTTCATATATGTACCACATCTTTATCCATTCATCTGTCTGTGGGCATTTAGGTTGCTTCCATTACCTGGCTCTTGTAAATAGTGCTGCAATGAACATTGTGGTGAATGTGCCTTTTTGATTTACGGTTTTCTCTGGGTATATGCCCAGAAGTGGGATTGCTGGATCAGATGGTAATTCTATTTCTAGTTTTTTTAAGGAAACTCCATACTGTTCTCCATAGTGACTGTATCAATTTACATTCCCACCAATAGTGGAAGAGGGCTCCTTTTGTCCACACCCTCCCCAGAATTGGTTGTTTGTAGATTTTCTGATGATGCCGATTCTAACAGGTGTGAGGTGATACCACATTGTAGTTTTGATTTGCATTTCTCTAATAATTAGTGCTGTTGAGCAGCTTTTCATGTGCGTCTTGGCCATCTCTGTGTCTCCTTTGAAGAAACGTCTCTTTAGATCATCTCCCCATTTTTTGGGGGTTGTTTGTTTTTTTAATATTAAGCTGCATGAGCTGTTTATATATATTGGAGATTAAACCTCTGTCCATTGATTCGTCTGCAACGATTTTCGCCCATTCTGAGGGATGCCTTTTTCCATTCCCGTGTTTTTTAACCAAAAAGGAAAGAAAGTAAAAGAACCAGAACACTAATGTCCGTAAAATATGCCTTTTGAAACGGTCGTTTTGAAATATGGACGTCCTTTGAATTTTTTGGTCAATATGTGACCCCAGGATTTGTTTTCAGGGCAGTTGTCATTTCCAGGCCTGCAATGATTTTGAGTATCAACTGACCATTAGCGTTGGGATTAAAGCTGCTGTTGTGTGAAACGGCCACAAGGTGGCAGCAGTTCAACCTTACCAAATCTGGTTACAAGGGCAAGAGAGCCTCAGTGGAAGTGGTGTTCTAGATTGGAGTTTAGAATGGAATGTGCTAGGAGAAAGCCCCTCACGTTTGTCTCACTACTTCTTGTTCGTGTTTTTAATTTAATTTTTTATTTTTTATTACAGCAAGTTTGATTACAATGTTTGGCTTGTTGTAGGTGTGGAAGATGTGGTTCTTTTACACATATACAGATGACTGTTCTTCCGGGGGTCCTTTTCCCATGTACGTTATGACAGAATGTTGAGTAGTCCTCTCTTGGTATTCTGTAGGTCTTTGGTGATTATATATGTCACCTGTGTTTGTATATGTCTGTTAACCCCGATATTGTAATGAAACCAATCCTCACACCTTTCCATTGGTGAACCATAAGTTTGTTTAATGAATCTGTGATTGCCCTTCTCCGTGGAAATATCTGCCCTGGTATCCATTTTTAGGTAACACCTATAAGTGATATGAAATGATATGCGTCTTTTACTTTCTGACTTACTACAAGTCACGTGATTACTTCTAGACTCATCTACGGTGCTGCAAATGGCATTGTGTCCCTTTTTCCCTTCGCTTCTCTTCTGCCTTAGCGGGGTCCATTTTCAACAATGTGATTCCCTGAGGGTTGTGGATTAGCTGACCTGGGCAGCCTTACCCTGCCGGCCCGCCCTCCCCAGGTGTGCCTCATTGAGGTCAATATAAACAGCGCTCCAGGCAGCAATAGCCCCTGAAGCTGTGACTGACTCCATATTCTCTGCCCCATCAGCAGTTTCCGAGCTGTGCTGGTGGGAGGGAGGGAGGGGCCACAGCTTTGTGGGTGGCCCGGTGTGAGTGGGGTTCTGCTGGCCTTTCTGCAGGAGTTGCCAGGCTGCCGCCTGTAAAGAAGAGGATGTGTCACCCATAGCTTCCGATGGAATTTCTCTCCTGACAGAGGTGAGGAAGGAAAAAAGCAGTGGGGGCCGGGACAGGAGGTGAATCTCAGGCAGGGCAATGGAAAGCTTCTGGAAGAGCGCCCAGGGCCAGGACCACCCTGGCTGGCCTGCTGGCACCAAGTTGGCCTGTGTGCTGTCGCTGGTGTGGCTCCACGGTCCTTCCTCTAGGCTTTCAAGCCCTAGTACATATTCAGGTGTTTTACCTGGAAAGGGTGGGAACAGTACAGCAGCAGCTGGCCTGGGGCTCAGCTCACGTTTACTCACAGATGCCTCGGCACGGTCCCCCAGCTTTGCAATGAGGATGCTCCTTGCATGGGGGGTGGGTTGCTGGCTGTATGGGAGATGGTTCCCCACCTATGACCAATTTCAGAATTGTTTACCGCTGGAGCAAGTGCCCTGATAGGGTTTTCCTCTGTATAACTCGTGGGTTCACTTTTTTTTTCTTTTATGGTTCAAGTTAGATTTTATTCCTCTTTTATGTATTTATAAATATAAGCATGGAAATAATTCATTCCTATAAATACATCTGTGTGACGGGAAGAATTTTTTCTGTTTTATTTTTAAATTTTATTTTTTAAAATTTTGAAATTTAATTTTATTTATGTTTTTATACAGCAGGTTATTATTAGTTATGTATTTTATGCATATACATGTATACAGGTCAATCCCAATCTCCCAACTCATCCCACCACCACCACCCCATTGCTTCCCACACTTGGTGTCCATACGTTTGTTCTCTACCTCTGTGTCTCTATTTCTTCCCTGCAAACCAGTTCATCTGTACCATTTTTAGGCTCCACATATATGCATTAATATACAATATTTGTTTTTCTCTTTCTGCCTTACTTCATTCTGTATGACAGTCTCTCGATCCATCGATGTCTCTACAAATGACTCAGTTTCATTCCTTTTTATGGCCGAGTAATATTCCATTTTATATATGTACCACATCTTTATCCATTCATCTGTCTGTGGGCATTTAGGTTGCTTCCATTACCTGGCTATTGTAAATAGTGCTGCAACGAACATTGTGGTGAATGTGCCTTTTTGAAATACGGTTTTCTCTGGGTATATGACCAGAAGTGGGATTTCTGGATCAGATGGTAATTCTATTTCTAGTTTTTTTAAGGAAACTCCATACTGTTCTCCATAGTGACTGTATCAATTTACATTCCCACCAATAGTGGAAGAGGGCTCCTTTTGTCCACACCCTCCCCAGAATTGGTTGTTTGTAGATTTTCTGATGATGCCGATTCTAACAGGTGTGAGGTGATACCTCATTGAAGTTTTGATTTGCATTTCTCTAATAATTAGTGCTGTTGAGCAGCTTTTCATGTGCGTCTTGGCCATCTCTGTGTCTCCTTTGAAGAAACGTCTCTTTAGAACTTCTGCCCATTTTTGTACTGGGTTGTTTGTTTTTTTAATATTAAGCTGCATGAGCTGTTTATATATATTGGAGATTAAACGTCTGTCCATTGATTCGTCTGCAACGATTTTCGCCCATTCTGAGGGATGCCTTTTTCCATTCCCGTGTTTTTTAACAAAAAAGGAAAGAAAGGAAAAGAAGCAGAACACTAATGTGCGTAAAATATGCCTTTTGAAACGGTCGTTTTGAAATATGGACGCCCTTTGAATTTTTTGGTCGATATGTGACCCCAGGATTTGTTTTCAGGGCAGGTGTCATTTACAGGCCTGCAATGATTTTGAATATCAACTGACCATTAGCGTTGGGATTAAAGCTGCTGTTGAGTGAAACGGCCACAAGGTGGCAGCAGTTCACCCTTACCAAATCTGGTTACAAGGGCAAGAGAGCCTCAGTGGAAGTGGTGTTCTAGATTGGAGTTTAGAATGGAATGTGCCAGGAGAAAGCCCCTCACGTTTGTCTCACTACTTCTTGTTCGTGTTTTTAATTTAATTTTTTATTTTTTATTACAGCAAGTTTGATTACAATGTTTGGCTTGTTGTAGGTGTGGAAGATGTGGTTCTTTTACACATATACAGATGACTGTTCTTCCTGGGATCCTTTTCCCATGTACGTTATGACAGAATGTTGAGTAGTCCTCTCTTGGTATTCTGTAGGTCTTTGGTGATTATATATGTCACCTGTGTTTGTACATGTCTCTTAACCCCGATATCGTAATGAAACCAATCCTCACACCTTTCCATTGGTGAACCATAAGTTTGTTTAATGAATCTGTGATTGCCCTTCTCCGTGGAAATATCTGCCCTGGTATCCATTTTTAGGTAACACCTATAAGTGATATGATATGATATGTGTCTTTCACTTTCTGACTTACTACAAGTCACGTGATTACTTCTAGACTCATCTACGGTGCTGCAAATGGCATTGTGTCCTTTTTTCCCATGGCTTCTCTTCTGCCTTAGCGGGGTCCATTTTCAACAATGTGATTCCCTGAGGGTTGTGGATTTGCTGACCTGGGCAGCCTTACAATGCCGGTCCGCCCTCCCCAGGTGTGCCTCTTTGAGGTCAATATAAACAGCGCTCCAGGCAGCAATAGCCCCTGAAGCTGTGCCTGACTCCATATTCTCTGCCCCGTCAGCAGTCTCGGTGCTGTGCTGGTGGGAGGGTGTGAGGGGCCACAGCTTTTTGGTTGGCCCGGTGTGAGTGGGGTTCTGCTGGCCTTTCTGCAGGAGTTGCCAGGCTGCCGCCTGTAAAGAAGAGGATGTGTCACCCATAGCTTCCGATGGAATTTCTCTCCGGACAGAGGTGAGGAAGGAAAAAAGCAGTGGGGGCCGGGACAGGAGGGGTATCTCAGGCAGGGCAATGGAAAGCTTCCGGAAGAGCGCCCGGGGCCAGGACCACCCTGGCTGGCCTGCAGGCACCAAGCTGGCCTGCGTGCTGTCGCTGGTGTGGCTCCACGGTCCTTCCTCTAGGCTTTCAAGCCCTTGTACATATTCAGGTGTTTTACCTGGGAAGGGTGGGAACAGTTCAGCAGCAGCTGGCCTGGGGCTCAGCTCACGTTTACTCACAGATGCCTCGGCACGGTCCCCCAGCTTTGCAATGAGGACGCTCCTTGCATGGGGGGTGGATTGCTGGCTGTATGGGAGATGGTTCCCCACCTCTCACCAATTTCAGAATTGTTTACCGCTGGAGCAAGTGCCGTGATAGGGTTTTCCTCTGTATAACTCGTGGGTTCACATTTTTTTCTTTTATGGTTCAAGTTAGATTTTATTCCTCTTTTATGTATTTATAAATATAAGCATGGAAATAATTCATTCCTATAAATACATCTGTGTGACGGGAAGAATTTTTTCTGTTTTATTTTTAAATTTTATTTTTTAAAATTTTGAAATTTAATTTTATTTATGTTTTTATACAGCACATTATTTTTAGTTATGTATTTTATGCATATACATGTATACAGGTCAATCCCAATCTCCCAACTCATCCCACCACCACCACCCCATTGCTTCCCACACTTGGTGTCCATACGTTTGTTCTCTACCTCTGTGTCTCTATTTCTTCCCTGCAAACCAGTTCATCTGTACCATTTTTAGGTTCCACATATAAGCATTAATATACAATATTTGTTTTTCTGTTTCTGACTTACTTCATTCTGTATGACAGTCTCTCGATCCATCGATGTCTCTACAAATGACCCAGTTTCATTCCTTTTTATGGCCGAGTAATATTCCATTTTATATATGTACCACATCTTTATCCATTCATCTGTCTGTGGGCATTTAGGTTGCTTCCATTACCTGGCTATTGTAAATAGTGCTGCAACGAACATTGTGGTGAATGTGCCTTTTTGAAATACGGTTTTCTCTGGGTATATGACCAGAAGTGGGATTTCTGGATCAGATGGTAATTCTATTTCTAGTTTTTTTAAGGAAACTCCGTACTGTTCTCCATAGTGACTGTATCTATTTACATTCCCACCAATAGTGGAAGAGGGCTCCTTTTGTCCACACCCTCCCCAGAATTGGTTGTTTGTAGATTTTCTGATGATGCCGATTCTAACAGGTGTGAGGTGATACCTCATTGAAGTTTTGATTTGCATTTCTCTAATAATTAGTGCTGTTGAGCAGCTTTTCATGTGCGTCTTGGCCATCTCTGTGTCTCCTTTGAAGAAACGTCTCTTTAGAACTTCTGCCCATTTTTGTACTGGGTTGTTTGTTTTTTTAATATTAAGCTGCATGAGCTGTTTATATATATTGGAGATTAAACCTCTGTCCATTGATTCGTCTGCAACGATTTTCGCCCATTCTGAGGGATGCCTTTTTCCATTCCCGTGTTTTTTAACAAAAAAGGAAAGAAAGGAAAAGAAGCAGAACACTAATGTGCGTAAAATATGCCTTTTGAAACGGTCGTTTTGAAATATGGACGTCCTTTGAATTTTTTGGTCGATATGTGACCCCAGGATTTGTTTTCAGGGCAGGTGTCATTTACAGGCCTGCAATGATTTTGAATATCAACTGACCATTAGCTTTGGGATTAAAGCTGCTGTTGAGTGAAACGGCCACAAGGTGGCAGCAGTTCACCCTTACCAAATCTGGTTACAAGGGCAAGAGAGCCTCAGTGGAAGTGGTGTTCTAGATTGGAGTTTAGAATGGAACGTGCCAGGAGAAAGCCCCTCACGTTTGTCTCACTACTTCTTGTTCGTGTTTTTAATTTAATTTAATATTTTTTATTACAGTAAGTTTGATTACAATGTTTGGCTTGTTGTAGGTGTGGAAGATGTGGTTCTTTTACACATATACAGATGACTGTTCTTCCTGGGATCCTTTTCCCATGTACGTTATGAGAGAATGTTGAGTAGTCCTCTCTTGGTATTCTGTAGGTCTTTGGTGATGATATATGTCACCTGTGTTTGTATATGTCTGTTAACCCCGATATCGTAATGAAACCAATCCTCACACCTTTCCATTGGTGAACCATAAGTTTGTTTAATGAATCTGTGATTGCCCTTCTCCGTGGAAATATCTGCCCTGGTATCCATTTTTAGGTAAAACCTATAAGTGATATGATATGATATGTGTCTTTCACTTTCTGACTTACTACAAGTCACGTGATTACTTCTAGACTCATCTACTGGGCTGCAAATGGCATTGTGTCCTTTTTTCCCTTGGCTTCTTTTCTGCCTTAGCGGGGCCCATTTTCAACAATGTGATTCCCTGAGGGTTGTGGATTAGCTGACCTGGGCAGCCTTACAATGCCGGTCCGCCCTCCCCAGGTGTGCCTCGTTGAGGTCAATATAAACAGCGCTCCAGGCAGCAATAGCCCCTGAAGCTGTGCCTGACTCCATATTCTCTGCCCCGTCAGCAGTCTCGGGGCTGTGCTGGTGGGAGGGTGTGAGGGGCCACAGCTTTGTGGGTGGCCCGGTGTGAGTGGGGTTCTGCTGGCCTTTCTGCAGGAGTTGCCAGGCTGCCGCCTGTAAAGAAGAGGATGTGTCACCCATACCTTCCGCTTGAATTTCTCTCCGGACAGAGGTGAGGAAGGAAAAAAGCAGTGGGGGCCGGGACAGGAGGGGTATCTCAGGCAGGGCAATGGAAAGCTTCCGGAAGAGCGCCCGGGGCCAGGACCACCCTGGCTGGCCTGCAGGCACCAAGCTGGCCTGCGTGCTGTCGCTGGTGTGGCTCCACGGTCCTTCCTCTAGGCTTTCAAGCCCTTGTACATATTCAGGTGTTTTACCTGGAAAGGGTGTGAACAGTTCAGCAGCAGCTGGCCTGGGGCTCAGCTCACGTTTACTCACAGATGCCTCGGCACGGTCCCCCAGCTTTGCAATGAGGACGCTCCTTGCATGGGGGGTGGGTTGCTGGCTGTATGGGAGATGGTTCCCCACCTCTGACCAATTTCAGAATTGTTTACCGCTGGAGCAAGTGCCGTGATAGGGTTTTCCTCTGTATAACTCGTGGGTTCACTTTTATTTTCTTTTATGGTTCAAGTTAGATTTTATTCCTTTTTATGTATTTATAAATATAAGCATGGAAATAATTCATTCCTGTAAATAAAACTGTGTGACGGGAAGAATTTTTTCTGTTTTATTTTTAAATTTTATTTTTTAAAATTTTGAAATTTACTTTTATTTATGTTTTTATACAGCAGGTTATTATTAGTTATGTATTTTATGCATATACATGTATACAGGTCAATCCCAATCTCCCAACTCATCCCACCACCACCACCCCATGGCTTCCAACACTTGGTGTCCATACGTTTGTTCTCTACCTCTGTGTCTCTATTTCTTCCCTGCAAACCAGTTCATCTGTACCATTTTTTTAGGTTCCACATATATGCATTAATATACAATATTTGTTTTCCTCTTTCTGAGTTACTTCATTCTGTATGACAGTCTCTCGATCCATCGATGTCTCTACAAATGACCCAGTTTCATTCCTTTTTATGGCCGAGTAATATTCCATTTCATATATGTACCACATCTTTATCCATTCATCTGTCTGTGGGCATTTAGGTTGCTTCCATTACCTGGCTATTGTAAATAGTGCTGCAACGAACATTGTGGTTAATGTGCCTTTTTGATTTACGGTTTTCTCTGTGTATATGCCCAGAAGTGGGATTGCTGGATCAGATGGTAATTCTATTTCTAGTTTTTTTAAGGAAGCTCCATACTGTTCTCCATAGTGACTGTATCAATTTACATTCCCACCAATAGTGGAAGAGGGCTCCTTTTGTCCACAACCTCCCCAGAATTCGTTGTTTATAGATTTTCTGATGATGCCGATTCTAACAGGTGTGAGGTGATACCTCATTGTAGTTTTGATTTGCACTTGTGTAATAATTAGTGCTGTTGAGCAGCTTTTCATGTGCGTCTTGGCCATCTCTGTGTCTCCTTTGAAGAAACATCTCTTTAGATCTTCTGCCCATTTTTTTTAGGTTGTTTGTTTTTTTAATATTAAGCTGCATGAGCTGTTTTTATATATTGGAGATTAAACCTCTGTCCATTGATTCGTCTGCAACGATTTTCGCCCATTCTGAGGGATGCCTTTTTCCATTCCCGTGTTTTTTAACAAAAAAGGAAAGAAAGGAAAAGAAGCACAACACTAATGTGCGTAAAATATGCCTTTTGAAACGGTCGTTTTGAAATATGGACGTCCTTTGAACTTTTTGGTCGATATGTGACCCCAGGATTTGTTTTCAGGGCAGGTGTCATTTACAGGCCTGCAATGATTTTGAATATCAACTGACCATTAGCGTTGGGATTAAAGCTGCTGTTGTGTGAAACGGCCACAAGGTGGCAGCAGTTCACCCTTACCAAATCTGGTTACTAGGGCAAGAGAGCCTCAGTGGAAGTGGTGTTCTAGATTGGAGTTTAGAATGGAATGTGCTAGGAGAAAGCCCCTCACGTTTGTCTCACTACTTCTTGTTCGTGTTTTTAATTTAATTTTTTATTTTTTATTACAGCAAGTTTGATTACAATGTTTGGCTTGTTGTAGGTGTGGAAGATGTCGTTCTTTTACACATATACAGATGAATGTTCTTCCTGGGATCCTTTTCCCAGGTACATTATGACACAATGTTGAGTAGTCCACTCTTGGTATTCTGTAGGTCTTTGGTGATTATATATGTCACCTGTGTTTGTATATGTCTGTTAACCCCGATATCGTAATGAAACCAATCCTCACACCTTTCCATTGGTGAACCATAAGTTTGTTTAATGAATCTGTGATTGCCCTTCTACATGGAAATATTTGCCCTGGTATCCATTTTTAGGTGACACCTATAAGTGATATGATATGATATGTGTCTTTCACTTTCTGACTTACTACAAGTCACATGATTACTTCTAGACTCATCTACGGTGCTGCAAATGGCATTGTGTCCTTTTTTCCCTTGGCTTCTCTTCTGCCTTAGCGGGGTCCATTTTCAACAATGTGATTCCCTGAGGGTTGTGGATTAGCTGACCTGGGCAGCCTTACCCTGCCGGCCCGCCCTCCCCAGGTGTGCCTCGTTGAGGTCAATATAAACAGAGCTCCAGGCAGCAATAGCCCCTGAAGCTGTGCCTGACTCCATATTCTCTGCCCCGTCAGCAGTCTCGGGGCTGTGCTGGTGGGAGGGAGTGAGGGGCCACAGCTTTGTGGGTGGCCCGGTGTGAGTGGGGTTCTGCTGGCCTTTCTGCAGGAGTTGCCAGGCTGCCGCCTGTAAAGAAGAGGATGTGTCACCCATACCTTCCGCTGGAATTTCTCTCCGGACAGAGGTGAGGAAGGAAAAAAGCAGTGGGGGCCGGGACAGGAGGGGTATCTCAGGCAGGGCAATGGAAAGCTTCCAGAAGAGCGCCCAGGGCCAGGACCACCCTGGCTGGCCTGCAGGCACCAAGTAGGCCTGCGTGCTGTCACTGGTGTGGCTCCACGGTCCTTCCTCTAGGCTTTCAAGCCCTTGTACATATTCAGGTGTTTTACCTGGAAAGGGTGGGAACAGTTCAGCTGCATCTGGCCTGGGGCTCAGCTCACGTTTACTCACAGATGCCTCGGCACGGTCCCCCAGCTTTGCAATGAGGACGCTCCTTGCGTAGGGGGTGGGTTGCTGGATGTATGGGAGATGGTTCCCCACCTCTGACCAATTTCAGAATTGTTTACCGCTGGAGCAAGTGCCCTGATAGTGTTTTCCTCTGTATAACTCGTGGGTTCAGGTTTTTTTTTTTCTTTTATGGTTCAAGTTAGATTTTATTCCTCTTTTATGTATTTATAGATATAAGCATGGAAATAATTCATTCCTATAAATACATCTGTGTGACGGGAAGAACTTTTTTCTGTTTTATTTTTAAATTTTATTTTTTAAAATTTTGAAATTTAATTTTATTTATTTTTTTATACAGCAGGTTATTATTAGTTATGTATTTTATGCATATACATGTATACAGGTCAATCCCAATCTCCCAACTCATCCCACCACCACCACCCCATGGCTTCCCACACTTGGTGTCCATACGTTTGTTCTCTACCTCTGTGTCTCTATTTCTTCCCTGCAAACCAGTTCATCTGTACCATTTTTTTAGGTTCCACATATATGCATTAATATACAATATTTGTTTTCCTCTTTCTGACTTACTTCATCCTGTATGACAGTCTCTCGATCCATCGATGTCTCTACAAATGACCCAGTTTCATTCCTTTTTATGGCCGAGTAATATTCCATTTTATATATGTACCACATCTTTATCCATTCATCTGTCTGTGGGCATTTAGGTTGCTTCCATTACCTGGCTATTGTAAATAGTGCTGCAACGAATATTGTGGTGAATGTGCCTTTTTGATTTACGGTTTTCTCTGTGTATATGCCCAGAAGTGGGATTGCTGGATCAGATGGTAATTCTATTTCTAATTTTTTTAAGGAAGCTCCATACTGTTCTCCATAGTGACTGTATCAATTTACATTCCCACCAATAGTGGAAGAGGGCTCCTTTTGTCCACAACCTCCCCAGAATTGGTTGTTTATAGATTTTCTGATGATGCCGATTCTAACAGGTGTGAGGTGATACCTCATTGTAGTTTTGATTTGCATTTCTGTAATAATTAGTGCTGTTGAGCAGCTTTTCATGTGCGTCTTGGCCATCTCTGTGTCTCCTTTGAAGAAACGTCTCTTTAGATCTTCTGCCCATTTTTTTTAGGTTGTTTGTTTTTTTAATATTAAGCTGCATGGTTTGTTTATATATATTGGAGATTAAACCTCTGTCCATTGATTCGTCTGCAACGATTTTCGCCCATTCTGCGGGATGCCTTTTTCCATTCCCGTTTTTCTTAACAAAAAAGGAAAGAAAGGAAAAGTAGCAGAACACTAAAGTGCGTAAAATATGCCTTTTAAAACGGTCGTTTTGAAATATGGACGTCCTTTGAATTTTTTGGTCGATATGTGACCCCAGGATTTGTTTTCAGGGCAGGTGTCATTTACAGGCCTGCAATGATTTTGAATATCAACTGACCATTAGCGTTGGGATTAAAGCTGCTGTTGTGTGAAACGGCCACAAGGTGGCAGCAGTTCACCCTTACCAAATCTGGTTACTAGGGCAAGAGAGCCTCAGTGGAAGTGGTGTTCTAGATTGGAATTTAGAATGGAATGTGCCAGGAGAAAGCCCCTCACGTTTGTCTCACTACATCTTGTTCGTGTTTTTAATTTAATTTTTTTTATTTCTTATTACAGCAAGTGTGATTACAATGTTTGGCTTGTTGTAGGTGTGGAAGATGTGGTTCTTTTACACATACACAGATGTCTGTTCCTCCTGGGATCCTTTTCCCATGTACGTTATGACAGAATGTTGAGTAGTCCTCTCTTGGTATTCTGTAGGTCTTTGGTGATTATATATGTCACCTGTGTTTGTATATGTCTGTTAACCCCGATATCGTAATGAAACCAATCCTCACACCTTTCCATTGGTGAACCATAAGTTTGTTTAATGAATCTGTGATTGCCCTTTTCCGTGGAAATATCTGCCCTGGTATCCATTTTTAGGTAACACCTATAAGTGATATGATATGATATGTGTCTTTCACTTTCTGACTTACTATAAGTCACGTGATTACTTCTAGACTCATCTACGGTGCTGCAAATGGCATTGTGTCCTTTTTTCCCATGGCTTCTCTTCTGCCTTAGCGGGGTCCATTTTCAACAATGTGATTCCCTGAGGGTTGTGGATTTGCTGACCTGGGCAGCGTAACCCTGCCGGCCAGCCCTCCCCAGGTGTGCCTCGTTGAGGTCAATATAAACAGCGTTCCAGGCAGCAATAGCCCCTGAAGCTGTGCCTGACTCCATATTCTCTGCCCCGTCAGCAGTCTCGGGGCTGTGCTGGTGGGAGGGAGTGAGGGGCCACATCCTTGTGGGTGGCCCGGTGTGAGTGGGGTTCTGTTGGCCTTTCTGCAGGAGATGCCAGGCTGCCGCCTGTAAAGAAGAGGTTGTGTCACCCATACCTTCCGCTGGAATTTCTCTCCGGACAGAGGTAAGGAAGGAAAAAAGCAGTGGGGGCCGGGACAGGAGGGGTATCTCAGGCAGGGCAATGGAAAGCTTCTGGAAGATCGCCCGGGTCCAGGACCACCCTGGCTGGCCTGCAGGCACCAAGTTGGCCTGCGTGCTGTCGCTGGTGTGGCTCCATGGTCCTTCCTCTAGGCTTTCAAGCCCTTGTACATATTCACGTGTTTTACCTGGAAAGTGTGGGAACAGTTCAGCAGCAGCTGGCCTGGGGCTCAGCTCACGTTTACTCATAGATGCCTCGGCACGGTCCCCCAGCTTTGCAATGAGGACGCTTCTTGCATGCGGGGTGGGTTGCTGGCTGTATGGGATATGCTTCCCCACCTCTGACCAATTTCAGAATTGTTTACCGCTGGAGCAAGTGTCGTGATAGTGTTTTCCTCTGTATAACTCGTTGGTTCACTTTTTTTTTCATTTAGGGTTCAAGTTAGATTTTATTCCTCTTTTATGTATTTATAAATATAAGCATGGAAATAATTCATTCCTATAAATATATCTGTGAGACGGGAAGAATTTTTTCTGTTTTATTTGTAAATTTTATTTTTTAAAATTTTGAAATTTAATTTTATTTATGTATTTATACAGCAGGTTATTATTAGTTATGTATTTTATGCATATACATGTATACAGGTCAATCCCAATCTCCCAACTCATCCCACCACCACCACCCCATGGCTTCCCACACTTGGTGTCCATACGTTTGTTCTCTACCTCTGTGTCTCTATTTCTTCCCTGCAAACCATTTCATCTGTACCATTTTTTTAGGTTCCACATATATGCATTTATATACAATATTTGTTTTCCTCTTTCTGACTTACTTCATTCTGTATGACAGTCTCTCGATCCATCGATGTCTCTACAAATGACCCAGTTTCATTCCTTTTTATGGCCGAGTAATATTCCATTTTATATATGTACCACATCTTTATCCATTCATCTGTCTGTGGGCATTTAGTTTGCTTCCATTACCTGGCTATTGTAAATAGTGCTGCTATGAACATTGTGGTGAATGTGCCTTTTTGATTTACGGTTTTCTCTGGGTATATGCCCAGAAGTGGGATTGCTGGATCAGATGGTAATTCTATTTCTAGTTTTTTTAAGGAAATTCCATGCTGTTCTCCATAGTGACTGTATGAATTTACATTCCCACCAATAGTGGGAGAGGGCTCCTTTTGTCCACACCCTCCCCAGAATTGGTTGTTTGTAGATTTTCTGATGATGCCGATTCTAACAGGTGTGAGGTGATACCTCATTGTAGTTTTGATTTGCATTTCTCTAATAATTAGTGCTGTTGAGCAGCTTTTCATGTGCGTCTTGGCCATCTCTGTGTCTTCTTTGAAGAAACGTCTCTTTAGATCTTCTGCCTATTTTTGTATTGGGTTGTTTGTTTTTTTAATATTAAGCTGCATGAGTTGTTTATATGTATTGGAGATTAAACCTCTGTCCATTGATTCGTCTGCAACGATTTTCGCCCATTCTGAGGGATGCCTTTTTCCATTCCCGTGTTTTTTAACAAAAAAGGAAAGAAAGGAAAAGAAGCAGAACACTAATGTGCGTAAAATATGCCTTTGGAAACGGTCGTTTTGAAATATGGACGTCCTTTGAATTTTTTGGTCGATATGTGACCCCAGGATTTGTTTTCAGGGCACGTGTCATTTACAGGCCTGCAATGATTTTGAATATCAACTGACCATTAGCACTGGGATTAAAGCTGCTGTTGTGTGAAACGGCCACAAGGTGGCAGCAGTTCACCCTTACCACATCTGGTTATTAGGGCAAGAGAGCCTCAGGGGAAGTGGTGTTCTAGATTGGAATTTAGAATGGAATGTGCCAGGAGAAAGCCCCTCACGTTTGTCTCACTACATCTTGTTCGTGTTTTTAATTTAATTTTTTATATTTTTTATTACAGCAAGTTTGATTACAATGTTTGGCTTGTTGTAGGTGTGGAAGATGTGGTTCTTTTACACATATACAGATGACTGTTCTTCCGGGGGTCCTTTTCCCATGTACGTTATGACAGAATGTTGAGTAGTCCTCTCTTGGTATTCTGTAGGTCTTTGGTGATTATATATGTCACCTGTGTTTGTATATGTCTGTTAACCCCGATATTGTAATGAAACCAATCCTCACACCTTTCCATTGGTGAACCATAAGTTTGTTTAATGAATCTGTGATTGCCCTTCTCCGTGGAAATATCTGCCCTGGTATCCATTTTTAGGTAACACCTATAAGTGATATGAAATGATATGCGTCTTTTACTTTCTGACTTACTACAAGTCACGTGATTACTTCTAGACTCATCTACGGTGCTGCAAATGGCATTGTGTCCCTTTTTCCCTTCGCTTCTCTTCTGCCTTAGCGGGGTCCATTTTCAACAATGTGATTCCCTGAGGGTTGTGGATTAGCTGACCTGGGCAGCCTTACCCTGCCGGCCCGCCCTCCCCAGGTGTGCCTCATTGAGGTCAATATAAACAGCGCTCCAGGCAGCAATAGCCCCTGAAGCTGTGACTGACTCCATATTCTCTGCCCCATCAGCAGTTTCCGAGCTGTGCTGGTGGGAGGGAGGGAGGGAGGGGCCACAGCTTTGTGGGTGGCCCGGTGTGAGTGGGGTTCTGCTGGCCTTTCTGCAGGAGTTGCCAGGCTGCCGCCTGTAAAGAAGAGGATGTGTCACCCATAGCTTCCGATGGAATTTCTCTCCGGACAGAGGTGAGGAAGGAAAAAAGCAGTGGGGGCCGGGACAGGAGGGGTATCTCAGGCAGGGCAATGGAAAGCTTCCGGAAGAGCGCCCGGGTCAGGACCACTCTGGCTGGCCTGCAGGCACCAAGCTGGCCTGCGTGCTGTCGCTGGTGTGGCTCCACGGTCCTTCCTCTAGGCTTTCAAGCCCTTGTACATATTCAGGTGTTTTACCTGGAAAGGGTGGGAACAGTTCAGCAGCAGCTGGCCTGGGGCTCAGCTCACGTTTACTCACAGATGCCTCGGCACGGTCCCCCAGCTTTGCAATGAGGACGCTCCTTGCATGGGGGGTGGATTGCTGGCTGTATGGGAGATGGTTCCCCACCTCTCACCAATTTCAGAATTGTTTACCGCTGGAGCAAGTGCCGTGATAGGGTTTTCCTCTGTATAACTCGTGGGTTCACTTTTTTTTCTTTTATGGTTCAAGTTAGATTTTATTCCTCTTTTATGTATTTATAAATATAAGCATGGAAATAATTCATTCCTATAAATACATCTGTGTGACGGGAAGAATTTTTTCTGTTTTATTTTTAAATTTTATTTTTTAAAATTTTGAAATTTAATTTTATTTATGTTTTTATACAGCACATTATTATTAGTTATGTATTTTATGCATATACATGTATACAGGTCAATCCCAATCTCCCAACTCATCCCACCACCACCACCCCATTGCTTCCCACACTTGGTGTCCATACGTTTGTTCTCTACCTCTGTGTCTCTATTTCTTCCCTGCAAACCAGTTCATCTGTACCATTTTTAGGCTCCACATATATGCATTAATATACAATATTTGTTTTTCTGTTTCTGACTTACTTCATTCTGTATGACAGTCTCTCGATCCATCGATGTCTCTACAAATGACCCAGTTTCATTCCTTTTTATGGCCGAGTAATATTCCATTTTATATATGTACCACATCTTTATCCATTCATCTGTCTGTGGGCATTTAGGTTGCTTCCATTACCTGGCTATTGTAAATAGTGCTGCAACGAACATTGTGGTGAATGTGCCTTTTTGAAATACGGTTTTCTCTGGGTATATGACCAGAAGTGGGATTTCTGGATCAGATGGTAATTCTATTTCTAGTTTTTTTAAGGAAACTCCGTACTGTTCTCCATAGTGACTGTATCAATTTACATTCCCACCAATATTGGAAGAGGGCTCCTTTTGTCCACACCCTCCCCAGAATTGGTTGTTTGTAGATTTTCTGATGATGCCGATTCTAACAGGTGTGAGGTGATACCTCATTGAAGTTTTGATTTGCATTTCTCTAATAATTAGTGCTGTTGAGCAGCTTTTCATGTGCGTCTTGGCCATCTCTGTGTCTCCTTTGAAGAAACGTCTCTTTAGAACTTCTGCCCATTTTTGTACTGGGTTGTTTGTTTTTTTAATATTAAGCTGCATGAGCTGTTTATATATATTGGAGATTAAACGTCTGTCCATTGATTCGTCTGCAACGATTTTCGCCCATTCTGAGGGATGCCTTTTTCCATTCCCGTGTTTTTTAACAAAAAAGGAAAGAAAGGAAAAGAAGCAGAACACTAATGTGCGTAAAATATGCCTTTTGAAACGGTCGTTTTGAAATATGGACGTCCTTTGAATTTTTTGGTCGATATGTGACCCCAGGATTTGTTTTCAGGGCAGGTGTCATTTACAGGCCTGCAATGATTTTGAATATCAACTGACCATTAGCTTTGGGATTAAAGCTGCTGTTGAGTGAAACGGCCACAAGGTGGCAGCAGTTCACCCTTACCAAATCTGGTTGCAAGGGCAAGAGAGCCTCAGTGGAAGTGGTGTTCTAGATTGGAGTTTAGAATGGAATGTGCCAGGAGAAAGCCCCTCACGTTTGTCTCACTACTTCTTGTTCGTGTTTTTAATTTAATTTAATATTTTTTATTACAGTAAGTTTGATTACAATGTTTGGCTTGTTGTAGGTGTGGAAGATGTGGTTCTTTTACACATATACAGATGACTGTTCTTCCTGGGATCCTTTTCCCATGTACGTTATGAGAGAATGTTGAGTAGTCCTCTCTTGGTATTCTGTAGGTCTTTGGTGATGATATATGTCACCTGTGTTTGTATATGTCTGTTAACCCCGATATCGTAATGAAACCAATCCTCACACCTTTCCATTGGTGAACCATAAGTTTGTTTAATGAATCTGTGATTGCCCTTCTCCATGGAAATATCTGCCCTGGTATCCATTTTTAGGTAAAACCTATAAGTGATATGATATGATATGTGTCTTTCACTTTCTGACTTACTACAAGTCACGTGATTACTTCTAGACTCATCTACTGGGCTGCAAATGGCATTGTGTCCTTTTTTCCCTTGGCTTCTTTTCTGCCTTAGCGGGGCCCATTTTCAACAATGTGATTCCCTGAGGGTTGTGGATTTGCTGACCCGGGCAGCCTTACAATGCCGGTCCGCCCTCCCCAGGTGTGCCTCGTTGAGGTCAATATAAACAGCGCTCCAGGCAGCAATAGCCCCTGAAGCTGTGCCTGACTCCATATTCTCTGCCCCGTCAGCAGTCTCGGGGCTGTGCTGGTGGGAGGGTGTGAGGGGCCACAGCTTTGTGGGTGGCCCGGTGTGAGTGGGGTTCTGCTGGCCTTTCTGCAGGAGTTGCCAGGCTGCCGCCTGTAAAGAAGAGGATGTGTCACCCATACCTTCCGCTTGAATTTCTCTCCGGACAGAGGTGAGGAAGGAAAAAAGCAGTGGGGGCCGGGACAGGAGGGGTATCTCAGGCAGGGCAATGGAAAGCTTCCGGAAGAGCGCCCGGGGCCAGGACCACCCTGGCTGGCCTGCAGGCACCAAGCTGGCCTGCGTGCTGTCGCTGGTGTGGCTCCACGGTCCTTCCTCTAGGCTTTCAAGCCCTTGTACATATTCAGGTGTTTTACCTGGAAAGGGTGTGAACAGTTCAGCAGCAGCTGGCCTGGGGCTCAGCTCACGTTTACTCACAGATGCCTCGGCACGGTCCCCCAGCTTTGCAATGAGGACGCTCCTTGCATGGGGGGTGGGTTGCTGGCTGTATGGGAGATGGTTCCCCACCTCTGACCAATTTCAGAATTGTTTACCGCTGGAGCAAGTGCCGTGATAGGGTTTTCCTCTGTATAACTCGTGGGTTCACTTTTATTTTCTTTTATGGTTCAAGTTAGATTTTATTCCTCTTTTATGTATTTATAAATATAAGCATGGAAATAATTCATTCCTGTAAATAAAACTGTGTGACGGGAAGAATTTTTTCTGTTTTATTTTTAAATTTTATTTTTTAAAATTTTGAAATTTACTTTTATTTATGTTTTTATACAGCAGGTTATTATTAGTTATGTATTTTATGCATATACATGTATACAGGTCAATCCCAATCTCCCAACTCATCCCACCACCACCACCCCATGGCTTCCCACACTTGGTGTCCATACGTTTGTTCTCTACCTCTGTGTCTCTATTTCTTCCCTGCAAACCAGTTCATCTGTACCATTTTTTTAGGTTCCACATATATGCATTAATATACAATATTTGTTTTCCTCTTTCTGAGTTACTTCATTCTGTTTGACAGTCTCTCGATCCATCGATGTCTCTACAAATGACCCAGTTTCATTCCTTTTTATGGCCGAGTAATATTCCATTTCATATATGTACCACATCTTTATCCATTCATCTGTCTGTGGGCATTTAGGTTGCTTCCATTACCTGGCTATTGTAAATAGTGCTGCAATGAACATTGTGGTGAATATGCCTTTTTGATTTACGATTTTCTCTGGGTATATGCCCAGAAGTGGGATTGCTGGATCAGATGGTAATTCTATTTCTAGTTTTTTTAAGAAAACTCCATACTGTTCTCCATAGTGACTGTATCAGTTTACATTCCCACCAATAGTGGAAGAGGGCTCCTTTTGTCCACACCCTCCCCAGAATTGGTTGTTTGTAGATTTTCAGATGATGCCGATTCTAACAGGTGTGAGGTGGTACCTCATTGTAGTTTTGATTTGCATTTATCTAATAATTAGTGCCGTTGAGCAGCTTTTCATGTGCGTCTTGGCCATCTCTGTGTCTTCTTTGAAGAAACGTCTCTTAGATCTTCTGCCCATTTTTGTATTGGGTTGTTTGTTTTTTTAATATTAAGCTGCATGAGCTGTTTATATATATTGGAGATTAAACCTCGGTCCATTGATTCGTCTGCAACGATTTTCGCCCATTCTGAGGGATGCCTTTTTCCATTCCCGTGTTTTTTAACAAAAAAGAAAAGAAAGGAAAAGAAGCAGAACACTAATGTGCGTAAAATATGCCTTTTGAAACGGTCGTTTTGAAATATGGACGTCCTTTGAATTTTTTGGTCGATATGTGACCCCAGGATTTGTTTTCAGGGCAGGTGTCATTTACAAGCCTGCAATGATTTTGAATATCAACTGACCATTAGCACTGGGATTAAAGCTGCTGTTGTGTGAAACGGCCACAAGGTGGCAGCAGTTCACCCTTACCAAATCTGGTTACTAGGGCAAGAGAGCCTCAGTGGAAGTGGTGTTCTAGATTGGAATTTAGAATGGAATGTGCCAGGAGAAAGCCCCTCACGTTTGTCTCACTACATCTTGTTCGTGTTTTTAATTTAATTTTTTTTTTATTTTTTGTTACAGCAAGTTTGATTACAATGTTTGGCTTGTTGTAGGTGTGGAAGATGTGGTTCTTTTACACATATACAGATGACTGTTCTTCCGGGGGTCCTTTTCCCATGTACGTTATGACAGAATGTTGAGTAGTCCTCTCTTGGTATTCTGTAGGTCTTTGGTGATTATATATGTCACCTGTGTTTGTATATGTCTGTTAACCCCGATATTGTAATGAAACCAATCCTCACACCTTTCCATTGGTGAACCATAAGTTTGTTTAATGAATCTGTGATTGCCCTTCTCCGTGGAAATATCTGCCCTGGTATCCATTTTTAGGTAACACCTATAAGTGATATGAAATGATATGCGTCTTTTACTTTCTGACTTACTACAAGTCACGTGATTACTTCTAGACTCATCTACGGTGCTGCAAATGGCATTGTGTCCCTTTTTCCCTTCGCTTCTCTTCTGCCTTAGCGGGGTCCATTTTCAACAATGTGATTCCCTGAGGGTTGTGGATTAGCTGACCTGGGCAGCCTTACCCTGCCGGCCCGCCCTCCCCAGGTGTGCCTCATTGAGGTCAATATAAACAGCGCTCCAGGCAGCAATAGCCCCTGAAGCTGTGACTGACTCCATATTCTCTGCCCCATCAGCAGTTTCCGAGCTGTGCTGGTGGGAGGGAGGGAGGGAGGGGCCACAGCTTTGTGGGTGGCCCGGTGTGAGTGGGGTTCTGCTGGCCTTTCTGCAGGAGTTGCCAGGCTGCCGCCTGTAAAGAAGAGGATGTGTCACCCATAGCTTCCGATGGAATTTCTCTCCGGACAGAGGTGAGGAAGGAAAAAAGCAGTGGGGGCCGGGACAGGAGGGGTATCTCAGGCAGGGCAATGGAAAGCTTCCGGAAGAGCGCCCGGGTCAGGACCACTCTGGCTGGCCTGCAGGCACCAAGCTGGCCTGCGTGCTGTCGCTGGTGTGGCTCCACGGTCCTTCCTCTAGGCTTTCAAGCCCTTGTACATATTCAGGTGTTTTACCTGGAAAGGGTGGGAACAGTTCAGCAGCAGCTGGCCTGGGGCTCAGCTCACGTTTACTCACAGATGCCTCGGCACGGTCCCCCAGCTTTGCAATGAGGACGCTCCTTGCATGGGGGGTGGATTGCTGGCTGTATGGGAGATGGTTCCCCACCTCTCACCAATTTCAGAATTGTTTACCGCTGGAGCAAGTGCCGTGATAGGGTTTTCCTCTGTATAACTCGTGGGTTCACTTTTTTTTCTTTTATGGTTCAAGTTAGATTTTATTCCTCTTTTATGTATTTATAAATATAAGCATGGAAATAATTCATTCCTATAAATACATCTGTGTGACGGGAAGAATTTTTTCTGTTTTATTTTTAAATTTTATTTTTTAAAATTTTGAAATTTAATTTTATTTATGTTTTTATACAGCACATTATTATTAGTTATGTATTTTATGCATATACATGTATACAGGTCAATCCCAATCTCCCAACTCATCCCACCACCACCACCCCATTGCTTCCCACACTTGGTGTCCATACGTTTGTTCTCTACCTCTGTGTCTCTATTTCTTCCCTGCAAACCAGTTCATCTGTACCATTTTTAGGCTCCACATATATGCATTAATATACAATATTTGTTTTTCTGTTTCTGACTTACTTCATTCTGTATGACAGTCTCTCGATCCATCGATGTCTCTACAAATGACCCAGTTTCATTCCTTTTTATGGCCGAGTAATATTCCATTTTATATATGTACCACATCTTTATCCATTCATCTGTCTGTGGGCATTTAGGTTGCTTCCATTACCTGGCTATTGTAAATAGTGCTGCAACGAACATTGTGGTGAATGTGCCTTTTTGAAATACGGTTTTCTCTGGGTATATGACCAGAAGTGGGATTTCTGGATCAGATGGTAATTCTATTTCTAGTTTTTTTAAGGAAACTCCGTACTGTTCTCCATAGTGACTGTATCAATTTACATTCCCACCAATATTGGAAGAGGGCTCCTTTTGTCCACACCCTCCCCAGAATTGGTTGTTTGTAGATTTTCTGATGATGCCGATTCTAACAGGTGTGAGGTGATACCTCATTGAAGTTTTGATTTGCATTTCTCTAATAATTAGTGCTGTTGAGCAGCTTTTCATGTGCGTCTTGGCCATCTCTGTGTCTCCTTTGAAGAAACGTCTCTTTAGAACTTCTGCCCATTTTTGTACTGGGTTGTTTGTTTTTTTAATATTAAGCTGCATGAGCTGTTTATATATATTGGAGATTAAACGTCTGTCCATTGATTCGTCTGCAACGATTTTCGCCCATTCTGAGGGATGCCTTTTTCCATTCCCGTGTTTTTTAACAAAAAAGGAAAGAAAGGAAAAGAAGCAGAACACTAATGTGCGTAAAATATGCCTTTTGAAACGGTCGTTTTGAAATATGGACGTCCTTTGAATTTTTTGGTCGATATGTGACCCCAGGATTTGTTTTCAGGGCAGGTGTCATTTACAGGCCTGCAATGATTTTGAATATCAACTGACCATTAGCTTTGGGATTAAAGCTGCTGTTGAGTGAAACGGCCACAAGGTGGCAGCAGTTCACCCTTACCAAATCTGGTTGCAAGGGCAAGAGAGCCTCAGTGGAAGTGGTGTTCTAGATTGGAGTTTAGAATGGAATGTGCCAGGAGAAAGCCCCTCACGTTTGTCTCACTACTTCTTGTTCGTGTTTTTAATTTAATTTAATATTTTTTATTACAGTAAGTTTGATTACAATGTTTGGCTTGTTGTAGGTGTGGAAGATGTGGTTCTTTTACACATATACAGATGACTGTTCTTCCTGGGATCCTTTTCCCATGTACGTTATGAGAGAATGTTGAGTAGTCCTCTCTTGGTATTCTGTAGGTCTTTGGTGATGATATATGTCACCTGTGTTTGTATATGTCTGTTAACCCCGATATCGTAATGAAACCAATCCTCACACCTTTCCATTGGTGAACCATAAGTTTGTTTAATGAATCTGTGATTGCCCTTCTCCATGGAAATATCTGCCCTGGTATCCATTTTTAGGTAAAACCTATAAGTGATATGATATGATATGTGTCTTTCACTTTCTGACTTACTACAAGTCACGTGATTACTTCTAGACTCATCTACTGGGCTGCAAATGGCATTGTGTCCTTTTTTCCCTTGGCTTCTTTTCTGCCTTAGCGGGGCCCATTTTCAACAATGTGATTCCCTGAGGGTTGTGGATTTGCTGACCCGGGCAGCCTTACAATGCCGGTCCGCCCTCCCCAGGTGTGCCTCGTTGAGGTCAATATAAACAGCGCTCCAGGCAGCAATAGCCCCTGAAGCTGTGCCTGACTCCATATTCTCTGCCCCGTCAGCAGTCTCGGGGCTGTGCTGGTGGGAGGGTGTGAGGGGCCACAGCTTTGTGGGTGGCCCGGTGTGAGTGGGGTTCTGCTGGCCTTTCTGCAGGAGTTGCCAGGCTGCCGCCTGTAAAGAAGAGGATGTGTCACCCATACCTTCCGCTTGAATTTCTCTCCGGACAGAGGTGAGGAAGGAAAAAAGCAGTGGGGGCCGGGACAGGAGGGGTATCTCAGGCAGGGCAATGGAAAGCTTCCGGAAGAGCGCCCGGGGCCAGGACTACCCTGGCTGGCCTGCAGGCACCAAGCTGGCCTGCGTGCTGTCGCTGGTGTGGCTCCACGGTCCTTCCTCTAGGCTTTCAAGCCCTTGTACATATTCAGGTGTTTTACCTGGAAAGGGTGTGAACAGTTCAGCAGCAGCTGGCCTGGGGCTCAGCTCACGTTTACTCACAGATGCCTCGGCACGGTCCCCCAGCTTTGCAATGAGGACGCTCCTTGCATGGGGGGTGGGTTGCTGGCTGTATGGGAGATGGTTCCCCACCTCTGACCAATTTCAGAATTGTTTACCGCTGGAGCAAGTGCCGTGATAGGGTTTTCCTCTGTATAACTCGTGGGTTCACTTTTATTTTCTTTTATGGTTCAAGTTAGATTTTATTCCTCTTTTATGTATTTATAAATATAAGCATGGAAATAATTCATTCCTGTAAATAAAACTGTGTGACGGGAAGAATTTTTTCTGTTTTATTTTTAAATTTTATTTTTTAAAATTTTGAAATTTACTTTTATTTATGTTTTTATACAGCAGGTTATTATTAGTTATGTATTTTATGCATATACATGTATACAGGTCAATCCCAATCTCCCAACTCATCCCACCACCACCACCCCATGGCTTCCCACACTTGGTGTCCATACGTTTGTTCTCTACCTCTGTGTCTCTATTTCTTCCCTGCAAACCAGTTCATCTGTACCATTTTTTTAGGTTCCACATATATGCATTAATATACAATATTTGTTTTCCTCTTTCTGAGTTACTTCATTCTGTTTGACAGTCTCTCGATCCATCGATGTCTCTACAAATGACCCAGTTTCATTCCTTTTTATGGCCGAGTAATATTCCATTTCATATATGTACCACATCTTTATCCATTCATCTGTCTGTGGGCATTTAGGTTGCTTCCATTACCTGGCTATTGTAAATAGTGCTGCAATGAACATTGTGGTGAATATGCCTTTTTGATTTACGATTTTCTCTGGGTATATGCCCAGAAGTGGGATTGCTGGATCAGATGGTAATTCTATTTCTAGTTTTTTTAAGAAAACTCCATACTGTTCTCCATAGTGACTGTATCAGTTTACATTCCCACCAATAGTGGAAGAGGGCTCCTTTTGTCCACACCCTCCCCAGAATTGGTTGTTTGTAGATTTTCAGATGATGCCGATTCTAACAGGTGTGAGGTGGTACCTCATTGTAGTTTTGATTTGCATTTATCTAATAATTAGTGCCGTTGAGCAGCTTTTCATGTGCGTCTTGGCCATCTCTGTGTCTTCTTTGAAGAAACGTCTCTTAGATCTTCTGCCCATTTTTGTATTGGGTTGTTTGTTTTTTTAATATTAAGCTGCATGAGCTGTTTATATATATTGGAGATTAAACCTCGGTCCATTGATTCGTCTGCAACGATTTTCGCCCATTCTGAGGGATGCCTTTTTCCATTCCCGTGTTTTTTAACAAAAAAGAAAAGAAAGGAAAAGAAGCAGAACACTAATGTGCGTAAAATATGCCTTTTGAAACGGTCGTTTTGAAATATGGACGTCCTTTGAATTTTTTGGTCGATATGTGACCCCAGGATTTGTTTTCAGGGCAGGTGTCATTTACAAGCCTGCAATGATTTTGAATATCAACTGACCATTAGCACTGGGATTAAAGCTGCTGTTGTGTGAAACGGCCACAAGGTGGCAGCAGTTCACCCTTACCAAATCTGGTTACTAGGGCAAGAGAGCCTCAGTGGAAGTGGTGTTCTAGATTGGAATTTAGAATGGAATGTGCCAGGAGAAAGCCCCTCACGTTTGTCTCACTACATCTTGTTCGTGTTTTTAATTTAATTTTTTTTTTATTTTTTGTTACAGCAAGTTTGATTACAATGTTTGGCTTGTTGTAGGTGTGGAAGATGTGGTTCTTTTACACATATACAGATGACTGTTCTTCCTGGGGTCCTTTTCCCATGTACGTTATGACAGAATGTTGAGTAGTCCTCTCTTGGTATTCTGTAGGTCTTTGGTGATTATATATGTCACCTGTGTTTGTATATGTCTGTTAACCCCAATATCGTAATGAAACCAATCCTCACACATTTCCATTGGTGAACCATAAGTTTGTTTAATGAATCTGTGATTGCCCTTCTCCGTGGAAATATCTGCCCTGGTATCCATTTTTATGTAACACCTATAAGTGATATGATATGATATGTGTCTTTCACTTTCTGACTTACTACAAGTCATGTGATTACTTCTAGACTCATCTACGGTGCTGCAAATGGCATTGTGTCCTTTTTTTCCTTGGCTTCTCTTCTGTCTTAGCGGGGTCCATTTTCAACAATGTGATTCCCTGAGGGTTGTGGATTTGCTGACCTGGGCAGCCTTACCCTGCCGGCCCGCCCTCCCCAGGTGTGCCTCGTTGAGGTCAATATAAAGAGAGCTTCAGGCAGCAATAGCCCCTGAAGCTGTGCCTGACTCCATATTCTCTGCCCCGTCAGCAGTCTCGGGGCTGTGCTGGTGGGAGGGAGTGAGGGGCCACAGCTTTGTGTGTGGCCCGGTGTGAGTGGGGTTCTGCTGGCCTTTCTGTAGGAGTTGCCAGGCTGCCGCCTGTAAAGAAGAGGATGTGTCACCCATACTTACCGGTAGAATTTCTCTCCGGACAGAGGTGAGGAAGGAAAAAAGCAGTGGGGGCCGGGGTAGTAGGGGTATCTAAGGCAGGGAAATGGAAAGCTTCTGGAAGAGCGCCCGGGGCCAGGACCACCCTGGCTGGCCTGCAGGCACCAAGTTGGCCTGCGTGCTGTTGCTGGTGTGGCTCCACGGTCCTTCCTCTAGGCTTTCAAGCCCTTGTACATATTCAGGTGTTTTACCTGGAAAGGGTGGGAACAGTTCAGCAGCAGCTGGCCTGGGGCTCAGCTCACGTTTACTCACAGATGCCTCGGCACGGTCCCCCAGCTTTGCAATGAGGACGCTCCTTGCGTGGGGGGTGGTTTGCTGGCTGTATGGGAGATGGTTCCCCACCTCTGACCAATTTCAGAATTGTTTACCACTGGAGCAAGTGCCCTGATAGGGTTTTCCTCTGTATAACTCGTGGGTTCAGGTTTTTTTTTCTTTTATGGTTCAAGTTAGATTTTATTCCTCTTTTATGTATTTATAGATATAAGCATGGAAATAGTTCATTCCTATATATACATCTGTGTGACGGGAAGAACTTTTTTTCTCTTTTATTTTTAAATTTTATTTTTTAAAATTATGAAATATAATTTTATTTATTTTTTTATACAACACGTTATTATTAGTTATGTATTTTATGCATATTCATATATACAGGTCAATCCCAAACTCCCAACTCATCCCACCACCACCACCACATGGCTTCCCACACTTGGTGTCCATACGTTTGTTCTCTACCTCTGTGTCTCTATTTCTTCCCTGCAAACCAGTTCATCTGTACCAATTTTAGGCTCCACATATATGCATTAATATACAATATTTGTTTTCCTCTTTCTGACTTACTTCATTCTGTATGACAGTCTCTCGATCCATCGATGTCTCTACAAATGACCCAGTTTCATTCCTTTTTATGGCCGAGTAATATTCCATTTCATATATGTACCACATCTTTATCCATTCATCTGTCTGTGGGCATTTAGGTGGCTTCCATTACCTGGCTATTGTAAATAGTGCTGCAACGAACATTGTGGTGAATGTGCCTTTTTGAAATACGGTTTTCTCTGGGTATATGCCCAGAAGTGGGATTGCTGGATCAGATGGTAATTCTATTTCTAATTTTTTTAAGGAAACTCCATACTGTTCTCCATAGTGACTGTATCAATTTACATTCCCACCAATAGTGGAAGAGGGCTCCTTTTGTCCACACCCTCCCCAGAATTGGTTGTTTGTAGATTTTCTGATGATGCCGATTCTAACAGGTGTGAGGTGATACCTCATTGTAGTTTTGATTTGTATTTCTCTAATAATTAGTTCTGTTGAGCAGCTTTTCATGTGCGTCTTGGCCATCTCTGTGTCTCCTTTGAAGAAACGTCTCTTTAGATCTTCTGCCCATTTTTTTTGGGTTGTTTGTTTTTTTAATATTAAGCTGCATGAGCTGTTTATATATATTGGAGATTAAACCTCTGTCCATTGATTCGTCTGCAACGATTTTCGCCCATTCTGAGGGATGCCTTTTTCCATTCCCGTGTTTTTTAACAAAAAAGGAAAGAAAGGAAAAGAAGCAGAACACTAATGTGCGTAAAATATGCCTTTTGAAACGGTCGTTTTGAAATATGGACGCCCTTTGAATTTTTTGGTCGATATGTGACCCCAGGATTTGTTTTCAGGGCAGGTGTCATTTACAGGCCTGCAATGATTTTGAATATCAACTGACCATTAGCGTTGGGATTAAAGCTGCTGTTGAGTGAAACGGCCACAAGGTGGCAGCAGTTCACCCTTACCAAATCTGGTTACAAGGGCAAGAGAGCCTCAGTGGAAGTGGTGTTCTAGATTGGAGTTTAGAATGGAATGTGCCAGGAGAAAGCCCCTCACGTTTGTCTCACTACTTCTTGTTCGTGTTTTTAATTTAATTTTTTATTTTTTATTACAGCAAGTTTGATTACAATGTTTGGCTTGTTGTAGGTGTGGAAGATGTGGTTCTTTTACACATATACAGATGACTGTTCTTCCTGGGATCCTTTTCCCATGTACGTTATGACAGAATGTTGAGTAGTCCTCTCTTGGTATTCTGTAGGTCTTTGGTGATTATATATGTCACCTGTGTTTGTATATGTCTGTTAACCCCGATATCGTAATGAAACCAATCCTCACACCTTTCCATTGGTGAACCATAAGTTTGTTTAATGAATCTGTGATTGCCCTTCTCCGTGGAAATATCTGCCCTGGTATCCATTTTTAGGTAACACCTATAAGTGATATGATATGATATGTGTCTTTCACTTTCTGACTTACTACAAGTCACGTGATTACTTCTAGACTCATCTACGGTGCTGCAAATGGCATTGTGTCCTTTTTTCCCATGGCTTCTCTTCTGCCTTAGCGGGGTCCATTTTCAACAATGTGATTCCCTGAGGGTTGTGGATTTGCTGACCTGGGCAGCCTTACAATGCCGGTCCGCCCTCCCCAGGTGTGCCTCGTTGAGGTCAATATAAACAGCGCTCCAGGCAGCAATAGCCCCTGAAGCTGTGCCTGACTCCATATTCTCTGCCCCGTCAGCAGTCTCGGGGCTGTGCTGGTGGGAGGGTGTGAGGGGCCACAGCTTTGTGGTTGGCCCGGTGTGAGTGGGGTTCTGCTGGCCTTTCTGCAGGAGTTGCCAGGCTGCCGCCTGTAAAGAAGAGGATGTGTCACCCATAGCTTCCGATGGAATTTCTCTCCGGACAGAGGTGAGGAAGGAAAAAAGCAGTGGGGGCCGGGACAGGAGGGGTATCTCAGGCAGGGCAATGGAAAGCTTCCGGAAGAGCGCCCGGGGCCAGGACCACTCTGGCTGGCCTGCAGGCACCAAGCTGGCCTGCGTGCTGTCACTGGTGTGGCTCCACGGTCCTTCCTCTAGGCTTTCAAGCCCTTGTACATATTCAGGTGTTTTACCTGGAAAGGGTGGGAACAGTTCAGCAGCAGCTGGCCTGGGGCTCAGCTCACGTTTACTCACAGATGCCTCGGCACGGTCCCCCAGCTTTGCAATGAGGACGCTCCTTGCATGGGGGGTGGATTGCTGGCTGTATGGGAGATGGTTCCCCACCTCTCACCAATTTCAGAATTGTTTACCGCTGGAGCAAGTGCCGTGATAGGGTTTTCCTCTGTATAACTCGTGGGTTCACTTTTTTTTCTTTTATGGTTCAAGTTAGATTTTATTCCTCTTTTATGTATTTATAAATATAAGCATGGAAATAATTCATTCCTATAAATACATCTGTGTGACGGGAAGAATTTTTTCTGTTTTATTTTTAAATTTTATTTTTTAAAATTTTGAAATTTAATTTTATTTATGTTTTTATACAGCACATTATTATTAGTTATGTATTTTATGCATATACATGTATACAGGTCAATCCCAATCTCCCAACTCATCCCACCACCACCACCCCATTGCTTCCCACACTTGGTGTCCATACGTTTGTTCTCTACCTCTGTGTCTCTAATTCTCCCCTGCAAACCAGTTCATCTGTACCATTTTTAGGCTCCACATATATGCATTAATATACAATATTTGTTTTTCTGTTTCTGACTTACTTCATTCTGTATGACAGTCTCTCGATCCATCGATGTCTCTACAAATGACCCAGTTTCATTCCTTTTTATGGCCGAGTAATATTCCATTTTATATATGTACCACATCTTTATCCATTCATCTGTCTGTGGGCATTTAGGTTGCTTCCATTACCTGGCTATTGTAAATAGTGCTGCAACGAACATTGTGGTGAATGTGCCTTTTTGAAATACGGTTTTCTCTGGGTATATGACCAGAAGTGGGATTTCTGGATCAGATGGTAATTCTATTTCTAGTTTTTTTAAGGAAACTCCGTACTGTTCTCCATAGTGACTGTATCAATTTACATTCCCACCAATATTGGAAGAGGGCTCCTTTTGTCCACACCCTCCCCAGAATTGGTTGTTTGTAGATTTTCTGATGATGCCGATTCTAACAGGTGTGAGGTGATACCTCATTGAAGTTTTGATTTGCATTTCTCTAATAATTAGTGCTGTTGAGCAGCTTTTCATGTGCGTCTTGGCCATCTCTGTGTCTCCTTTGAAGAAACGTCTCTTTAGAACTTCTGCCCATTTTTGTACTGGGTTGTTTGTTTTTTTAATATTAAGCTGCATGAGCTGTTTATATATATTGGAGATTAAACCTCTGTCCATTGATTCGTCTGCAACGATTTTCGCCCATTCTGAGGGATGCCTTTTTCCATTCCCGTGTTTTTTAACAAAAAAGGAAAGAAAGGAAAAGAAGCAGAACACTAATGTGCGTAAAATATGCCTTTTGAAACGGTCGTTTTGAAATATGGACGTCCTTTGAATTTTTTGGTCGATATGTGACCCCAGGATTTGTTTTCAGGGCAGGTGTCATTTACAGGCCTGCAATGATTTTGAATATCAACTGACCATTAGCTTTGGGATTAAAGCTGCTGTTGAGTGAAACGGCCACAAGGTGGCAGCAGTTCACCCTTACCAAATCTGGTTGCAAGGGCAAGAGAGCCTCAGTGGAAGTGGTGTTCTAGATTGGAGTTTAGAATGGAATGTGCCAGGAGAAAGCCCCTCACGTTTGTCTCACTACTTCTTGTTCGTGTTTTTAATTTAATTTAATATTTTTTATTACAGTAAGTTTGATTACAATGTTTGGCTTGTTGTAGGTGTGGAAGATGTGGTTCTTTTACACATATACAGATGACTGTTCTTCCTGGGATCCTTTTCCCATGTACGTTATGAGAGAATGTTGAGTAGTCCTCTCTTGGTATTCTGTAGGTCTTTGGTGATGATATATGTCACCTGTGTTTGTATATGTCTGTTAACCCCGATATCGTAATGAAACCAATCCTCACACCTTTCCATTGGTGAACCATAAGTTTGTTTAATGAATCTGTGATTGCCCTTCTCCGTGGAAATATCTGCCCTGGTATCCATTTTTATGTAACACCTATAAGTGATATGATATGATATGTGTCTTTCACTTTCTGACTTACTACAAGTCATGTGATTACTTCTAGACTCATCTACGGTGCTGCAAATGGCATTGTGTCCTTTTTTTCCTTGGCTTCTCTTCTGTCTTAGCGGGGTCCATTTTCAACAATGTGATTCCCTGAGGGTTGTGGATTTGCTGACCTGGGCAGCCTTACCCTGCCGGCCCGCCCTCCCCAGGTGTGCCTCGTTGAGGTCAATATAAAGAGAGCTTCAGGCAGCAATAGCCCCTGAAGCTGTGCCTGACTCCATATTCTCTGCCCCGTCAGCAGTCTCGGGGCTGTGCTGGTGGGAGGGAGTGAGGGGCCACAGCTTTGTGTGTGGCCCGGTGTGAGTGGGGTTCTGCTGGCCTTTCTGTAGGAGTTGCCAGGCTGCCGCCTGTAAAGAAGAGGATGTGTCACCCATACTTACCGGTAGAATTTCTCTCCGGACAGAGGTGAGGAAGGAAAAAAGCAGTGGGGGCCGGGGTAGTAGGGGTATCTAAGGCAGGGAAATGGAAAGCTTCTGGAAGAGCGCCCGGGGCCAGGACCACCCTGGCTGGCCTGCAGGCACCAAGTTGGCCTGCGTGCTGTTGCTGGTGTGGCTCCACGGTCCTTCCTCTAGGCTTTCAAGCCCTTGTACATATTCAGGTGTTTTACCTGGAAAGGGTGGGAACAGTTCAGCAGCAGCTGGCCTGGGGCTCAGCTCACGTTTACTCACAGATGCCTCGGCACGGTCCCCCAGCTTTGCAATGAGGACGCTCCTTGCGTGGGGGGTGGTTTGCTGGCTGTATGGGAGATGGTTCCCCACCTCTGACCAATTTCAGAATTGTTTACCACTGGAGCAAGTGCCCTGATAGGGTTTTCCTCTGTATAACTCGTGGGTTCAGGTTTTTTTTTCTTTTATGGTTCAAGTTAGATTTTATTCCTCTTTTATGTATTTATAGATATAAGCATGGAAATAGTTCATTCCTATATATACATCTGTGTGACGGGAAGAACTTTTTTTCTCTTTTATTTTTAAATTTTATTTTTTAAAATTATGAAATATAATTTTATTTATTTTTTTATACAACACGTTATTATTAGTTATGTATTTTATGCATATTCATATATACAGGTCAATCCCAAACTCCCAACTCATCCCACCACCACCACCACATGGCTTCCCACACTTGGTGTCCATACGTTTGTTCTCTACCTCTGTGTCTCTATTTCTTCCCTGCAAACCAGTTCATCTGTACCAATTTTAGGCTCCACATATATGCATTAATATACAATATTTGTTTTCCTCTTTCTGACTTACTTCATTCTGTATGACAGTCTCTCGATCCATCGATGTCTCTACAAATGACCCAGTTTCATTCCTTTTTATGGCCGAGTAATATTCCATTTCATATATGTACCACATCTTTATCCATTCATCTGTCTGTGGGCATTTAGGTGGCTTCCATTACCTGGCTATTGTAAATAGTGCTGCAACGAACATTGTGGTGAATGTGCCTTTTTGAAATACGGTTTTCTCTGGGTATATGCCCAGAAGTGGGATTGCTGGATCAGATGGTAATTCTATTTCTAATTTTTTTAAGGAAACTCCATACTGTTCTCCATAGTGACTGTATCAATTTACATTCCCACCAATAGTGGAAGAGGGCTCCTTTTGTCCACACCCTCCCCAGAATTGGTTGTTTGTAGATTTTCTGATGATGCCGATTCTAACAGGTGTGAGGTGATACCTCATTGTAGTTTTGATTTGTATTTCTCTAATAATTAGTTCTGTTGAGCAGCTTTTCATGTGCGTCTTGGCCATCTCTGTGTCTCCTTTGAAGAAACGTCTCTTTAGATCTTCTGCCCATTTTTTTTGGGTTGTTTGTTTTTTTAATATTAAGCTGCATGAGCTGTTTATATATATTGGAGATTAAACCTCTGTCCATTGATTCGTCTGCAACGATTTTCGCCCATTCTGAGGGATGCCTTTTTCCATTCCCGTGTTTTTTAACAAAAAAGGAAAGAAAGGAAAAGAAGCAGAACACTAATGTGCGTAAAATATGCCTTTTGAAACGGTCGTTTTGAAATATGGACGCCCTTTGAATTTTTTGGTCGATATGTGACCCCAGGATTTGTTTTCAGGGCAGGTGTCATTTACAGGCCTGCAATGATTTTGAATATCAACTGACCATTAGCGTTGGGATTAAAGCTGCTGTTGAGTGAAACGGCCACAAGGTGGCAGCAGTTCACCCTTACCAAATCTGGTTACAAGGGCAAGAGAGCCTCAGTGGAAGTGGTGTTCTAGATTGGAGTTTAGAATGGAATGTGCCAGGAGAAAGCCCCTCACGTTTGTCTCACTACTTCTTGTTCGTGTTTTTAATTTAATTTTTTATTTTTTATTACAGCAAGTTTGATTACAATGTTTGGCTTGTTGTAGGTGTGGAAGATGTGGTTCTTTTACACATATACAGATGACTGTTCTTCCTGGGATCCTTTTCCCATGTACGTTATGACAGAATGTTGAGTAGTCCTCTCTTGGTATTCTGTAGGTCTTTGGTGATTATATATGTCACCTGTGTTTGTATATGTCTGTTAACCCCGATATCGTAATGAAACCAATCCTCACACCTTTCCATTGGTGAACCATAAGTTTGTTTAATGAATCTGTGATTGCCCTTCTCCGTGGAAATATCTGCCCTGGTATCCATTTTTAGGTAACACCTATAAGTGATATGATATGATATGTGTCTTTCACTTTCTGACTTACTACAAGTCACGTGATTACTTCTAGACTCATCTACGGTGCTGCAAATGGCATTGTGTCCTTTTTTCCCATGGCTTCTCTTCTGCCTTAGCGGGGTCCATTTTCAACAATGTGATTCCCTGAGGGTTGTGGATTTGCTGACCTGGGCAGCCTTACAATGCCGGTCCGCCCTCCCCAGGTGTGCCTCGTTGAGGTCAATATAAACAGCGCTCCAGGCAGCAATAGCCCCTGAAGCTGTGCCTGACTCCATATTCTCTGCCCCGTCAGCAGTCTCGGGGCTGTGCTGGTGGGAGGGTGTGAGGGGCCACAGCTTTGTGGTTGGCCCGGTGTGAGTGGGGTTCTGCTGGCCTTTCTGCAGGAGTTGCCAGGCTGCCGCCTGTAAAGAAGAGGATGTGTCACCCATAGCTTCCGATGGAATTTCTCTCCGGACAGAGGTGAGGAAGGAAAAAAGCAGTGGGGGCCGGGACAGGAGGGGTATCTCAGGCAGGGCAATGGAAAGCTTCCGGAAGAGCGCCCGGGGCCAGGACCACTCTGGCTGGCCTGCAGGCACCAAGCTGGCCTGCGTGCTGTCACTGGTGTGGCTCCACGGTCCTTCCTCTAGGCTTTCAAGCCCTTGTACATATTCAGGTGTTTTACCTGGAAAGGGTGGGAACAGTTCAGCAGCAGCTGGCCTGGGGCTCAGCTCACGTTTACTCACAGATGCCTCGGCACGGTCCCCCAGCTTTGCAATGAGGACGCTCCTTGCATGGGGGGTGGATTGCTGGCTGTATGGGAGATGGTTCCCCACCTCTCACCAATTTCAGAATTGTTTACCGCTGGAGCAAGTGCCGTGATAGGGTTTTCCTCTGTATAACTCGTGGGTTCACTTTTTTTTCTTTTATGGTTCAAGTTAGATTTTATTCCTCTTTTATGTATTTATAAATATAAGCATGGAAATAATTCATTCCTATAAATACATCTGTGTGACGGGAAGAATTTTTTCTGTTTTATTTTTAAATTTTATTTTTTAAAATTTTGAAATTTAATTTTATTTATGTTTTTATACAGCACATTATTATTAGTTATGTATTTTATGCATATACATGTATACAGGTCAATCCCAATCTCCCAACTCATCCCACCACCACCACCCCATTGCTTCCCACACTTGGTGTCCATACGTTTGTTCTCTACCTCTGTGTCTCTAATTCTCCCCTGCAAACCAGTTCATCTGTACCATTTTTAGGCTCCACATATATGCATTAATATACAATATTTGTTTTTCTGTTTCTGACTTACTTCATTCTGTATGACAGTCTCTCGATCCATCGATGTCTCTACAAATGACCCAGTTTCATTCCTTTTTATGGCCGAGTAATATTCCATTTTATATATGTACCACATCTTTATCCATTCATCTGTCTGTGGGCATTTAGGTTGCTTCCATTACCTGGCTATTGTAAATAGTGCTGCAACGAACATTGTGGTGAATGTGCCTTTTTGAAATACGGTTTTCTCTGGGTATATGACCAGAAGTGGGATTTCTGGATCAGATGGTAATTCTATTTCTAGTTTTTTTAAGGAAACTCCGTACTGTTCTCCATAGTGACTGTATCAATTTACATTCCCACCAATATTGGAAGAGGGCTCCTTTTGTCCACACCCTCCCCAGAATTGGTTGTTTGTAGATTTTCTGATGATGCCGATTCTAACAGGTGTGAGGTGATACCTCATTGAAGTTTTGATTTGCATTTCTCTAATAATTAGTGCTGTTGAGCAGCTTTTCATGTGCGTCTTGGCCATCTCTGTGTCTCCTTTGAAGAAACGTCTCTTTAGAACTTCTGCCCATTTTTGTACTGGGTTGTTTGTTTTTTTAATATTAAGCTGCATGAGCTGTTTATATATATTGGAGATTAAACCTCTGTCCATTGATTCGTCTGCAACGATTTTCGCCCATTCTGAGGGATGCCTTTTTCCATTCCCGTGTTTTTTAACAAAAAAGGAAAGAAAGGAAAAGAAGCAGAACACTAATGTGCGTAAAATATGCCTTTTGAAACGGTCGTTTTGAAATATGGACGTCCTTTGAATTTTTTGGTCGATATGTGACCCCAGGATTTGTTTTCAGGGCAGGTGTCATTTACAGGCCTGCAATGATTTTGAATATCAACTGACCATTAGCTTTGGGATTAAAGCTGCTGTTGAGTGAAACGGCCACAAGGTGGCAGCAGTTCACCCTTACCAAATCTGGTTGCAAGGGCAAGAGAGCCTCAGTGGAAGTGGTGTTCTAGATTGGAGTTTAGAATGGAATGTGCCAGGAGAAAGCCCCTCACGTTTGTCTCACTACTTCTTGTTCGTGTTTTTAATTTAATTTAATATTTTTTATTACAGTAAGTTTGATTACAATGTTTGGCTTGTTGTAGGTGTGGAAGATGTGGTTCTTTTACACATATACAGATGACTGTTCTTCCTGGGATCCTTTTCCCATGTACGTTATGAGAGAATGTTGAGTAGTCCTCTCTTGGTATTCTGTAGGTCTTTGGTGATGATATATGTCACCTGTGTTTGTATATGTCTGTTAACCCCGATATCGTAATGAAACCAATCCTCACACCTTTCCATTGGTGAACCATAAGTTTGTTTAATGAATCTGTGATTGCCCTTCTCCGTGGAAATATCTGCCCTGGTATCCATTTTTAGGTAAAACCTATAAGTGATATGATATGATATGTGTCTTTCACTTTCTGACTTACTACAAGTCACGTGATTACTTCTAGACTCATCTACTGGGCTGCAAATGGCATTGTGTCCTTTTTTCCCTTGGCTTCTTTTCTGCCTTAGCGGGGCCCATTTTCAACAATGTGATTCCCTGAGGGTTGTGGATTTGCTGACCCGGGCAGCCTTACAATGCCGGTCCGCCCTCCCCAGGTGTGCCTCGTTGAGGTCAATATAAACAGCGCTCCAGGCAGCAATAGCCCCTGAAGCTGTGCCTGACTCCATATTCTCTGCCCCGTCAGCAGTCTCGGGGCTGTGCTGGTGGGAGGGTGTGAGGGGCCACAGCTTTGTGGGTGGCCCGGTGTGAGTGGGGTTCTGCTGGCCTTTCTGCAGGAGTTGCCAGGCTGCCGCCTGTAAAGAAGAGGATGTGTCACCCATACCTTCCGCTTGAATTTCTCTCCGGACAGAGGTGAGGAAGGAAAAAAGCAGTGGGGGCCGGGACAGGAGGGGTATCTCAGGCAGGGCAATGGAAAGCTTCCGGAAGAGCGCCCGGGGCCAGGACCACCCTGGCTGGCCTGCAGGCACCAAGCTGGCCTGCGTGCTGTCGCTGGTGTGGCTCCACGGTCCTTCCTCTAGGCTTTCAAGCCCTTGTACATATTCAGGTGTTTTACCTGGAAAGGGTGTGAACAGTTCAGCAGCAGCTGGCCTGGGGCTCAGCTCACGTTTACTCACAGATGCCTCGGCACGGTCCCCCAGCTTTGCAATGAGGACGCTCCTTGCATGGGGGGTGGGTTGCTGGCTGTATGGGAGATGGTTCCCCACCTCTGACCAATTTCAGAATTGTTTACCGCTGGAGCAAGTGCCGTGATAGGGTTTTCCTCTGTATAACTCGTGGGTTCACTTTTATTTTCTTTTATGGTTCAAGTTAGATTTTATTCCTCTTTTATGTATTTATAAATATAAGCATGGAAATAATTCATTCCTGTAAATAAAACTGTGTGACGGGAAGAATTTTTTCTGTTTTATTTTTAAATTTTATTTTTTAAAATTTTGAAATTTACTTTTATTTATGTTTTTATACAGCAGGTTATTATTAGTTATGTATTTTATGCATATACATGTATACAGGTCAATCCCAATCTCCCAACTCATCCCACCACCACCACCCCATGGCTTCCCACACTTGGTGTCCATACGTTTGTTCTCTACCTCTGTGTCTCTATTTCTTCCCTGCAAACCAGTTCATCTGTACCATTTTTTTAGGTTCCACATATATGCATTAATATACAATATTTGTTTTCCTCTTGCTGAGTTACTTCATTCTGTATGACAGTCTCTCGATCCATCGATGTCTCTACAAATGACCCAGTTTCATTCCTTTTTATGGCCGAGTAATATTCCATTTCATATATGTACCACATCTTTATCCATTCATCTGTCTGTGGGCATTTAGTTTGCTTCCATTACCTGGCTATTGTAAATAGTGCTGCAATGAACATTGTGGTGAATATGCCTTTTTGATTTACGATTTTCTCTGGGTATATGCCCAGAAGTGGGATTGCTGGATCAGATGGTAATTCTATTTCTAGTTTTTTTAAGAAAACTCCATACTGTTCTCCATAGTGACTGTATCAGTTTACATTCCCACCAATAGTGGAAGAGGGCTCCTTTTGTCCACACCCTCCCCAGAATTGGTTGTTTGTAGATTTTCAGATGATGCCGATTGTAACAGGTGTGAGGTGGTACCTCATTGTAGTTTTGATTTGCATTTATCTAATAATTAGTGCCGTTGAGCAGCTTTTCATGTGCGTCTTGGCCATCTCTGTGTCTTCTTTGAAGAAACGTCTCTTAGATCTTCTGCCCATTTTTGTATTGGGTTGTTTGTTTTTTTAATATTAAGCTGCATGAGCTGTTTATATATATTGGAGATTAAACCTCGGTCCATTGATTCGTCTGCAACGATTTTCGCCCATTCTGAGGGATGCCTTTTTCCATTCCCGTGTTTTTTAACAAAAAAGAAAAGAAAGGAAAAGAAGCAGAACACTAATGTGCGTAAAATATGCCTTTTGAAACGGTCGTTTTGAAATATGGACGTCCTTTGAATTTTTTGGTCGATATGTGACCCCAGGATTTGTTTTCAGGGCAGGTGTCATTTACAAGCCTGCAATGATTTTGAATATCAACTGACCATTAGCACTGGGATTAAAGCTGCTGTTGTGTGAAACGGCCACAAGGTGGCAGCAGTTCACCCTTACCAAATCTGGTTACTAGGGCAAGAGAGCCTCAGTGGAAGTGGTGTTCTAGATTGGAATTTAGAATGGAATGTGCCAGGAGAAAGCCCCTCACGTTTGTCTCACTACATCTTGTTCGTGTTTTTAATTTAATTTTTTTTTTATTTTTTGTTACAGCAAGTTTGATTACAATGTTTGGCTTGTTGTAGGTGTGGAAGATGTGGTTCTTTTACACATATACAGATGACTGTTCTTCCTGGGGTCCTTTTCCCATGTACGTTATGACAGAATGTTGAGTAGTCCTCTCTTGGTATTCTGTAGGTCTTTGGTGATTATATATGTCACCTGTGTTTGTATATGTCTGTTAACCCCAATATCGTAATGAAACCAATCCTCACACATTTCCATTGGTGAACCATAAGTTTGTTTAATGAATCTGTGATTGCCCTTCTCCGTGGAAATATCTGCCCTGGTATCCATTTTTAGGTAACACCTATAAGTGATATGATATGATATGTGTCTTTCACTTTCTGACTTACTACAAGTCATGTGATTACTTCTAGACTCATCTACGGTGCTGCAAATGGCATTGTGTCCTTTTTTTCCTTGGCTTCTCTTCTGGCTTAGCGGGGTCCATTTTCAACAATGTGATTCCCTGAGGGTTGTGGATTTGCTGACCTGGGCAGCCTTACCCTGCCGGCCCGCCCTCCCCAGGTGTGCCTCGTTGAGGTCAATATAAAGAGAGCTTCAGGCAGCAATAGCCCCTGAAGCTGTGCCTGACTCCATATTCTCTGCCCCGTCAGCAGTCTCGGGGCTGTGCTGGTTGGAGGGAGTGAGGGGCCACAGCTTTGTGGGTGGCCCGGTGTGAGTGGGGTTCTGCTGGCCTTTCTGCAGGAGTTGCCAGGCTGCCGCCTGTAAAGAAGAGGTTGTGTCACACATACCTTCCTCTGGAATTTCTCTCCGGACAGAGGTGAGGAAGGAAAAAAGCAGTGGGGACCGGGACAGGAGGGGTATCTCAGGCAGGGCAATGGAAAGCTTCTGGAAGAGCGCCCGGGGCCAGGACCATCCTGGATGGCCTGCAGGCACCAAGTTGGCCTGCGTGCTGTCGCTGGTGTGGCTCCACGGTCCTTCCTCTAGGCTTTCAAGCCCTTGTACATATTCAGGTGTTTTACCTGGAAAGGGTGGGAACAGTTCACCAGCAGCTGGCCTGGGGCTCAGCTCACGTTTACTCACAGATGCCTCGGCACGGTCCCCTAGCTTTGCAATGAGGACGCTCCTTGCGTGGGGGGTGGGTTGCTGGCTGTATGGGAGATGGTTCCCCAACTCTGACCAATTTCAGAAATGTTTACCACTGGAGCAAGTGCCCTGATTGGGTTTTCCTCTGTATAACTCGTGGGTTCATGTTTTTTTTTTCTTTTATGGTTCAAGTTAGATTTTATTCCTCTTTTATGTATTTATAGATATAAGCATGGAAATAATTCATCCTATAAATACATCTGTGTGACGGGAAGAATTTTTTCTGTTTTATTTTTAAATTTTATTTTTTAAAATTTTGAAATTTAAATTCATTCATGTTTTTATACAGCACGTTATTATTAGTTATGTATTTTATGCATATACATGTATACAGGTCAATCCCAAACTCCCAACTCATCCCACCACCACCACCCCATGGCTTCCCACACTTTGTGTCCATACGTTTGTTCTCTACCTCTGTGTCTCTATTTCTTCCCTGCAAACCAGTTCATCTGTAGCATTTTTAGGCTCCACATATATGCATTAATATACAATATTTGTTTTCCTCTTTCTGACTTACTTCATTCTGTATGACAGTCTCTCGATCCATCGATGTCTCTACAAATGACCCAGTTTCATTCCTTTTTATGGCCGAGTAATATTCCATTTTATATATGTACCACCTCTTTATCCATTCATCTGTCTGTGGGCATTTAGGTTGCTTCCATTACCTGGCTATTGTAAATAGTGCTGCAACGAATATTGTGGTGAATGTGCCTTTTTGAAATACGGTTTTCTCTGGGTATATGCCCAGAAGTGGGATTGCTGGATCAGATGGTAATTCTATTTCTAGTTTTTTTAAGGAAACTCCATACTGTTCTCCATAGTGACTGTATCAATTTACATTCCCACCAATAGTGGAAGAGGGCTCCTTTTGTCCACACCCTCCCCAGAATTGGTTGTTTGTAGATTTTCTGATGATGCCGATTCTAACAGGTGTGAGGTGATACCTCATTGTAGTTTTGATTTGCATTTCTCTAATAATTAGTGCTGTTGAGCAGCTTTTCATGTGCATCTTGGCCATCTCTGTGTCTCCTTTGAAGAAACGTCTCTTTAGATCTTCTGCCCATTTTTTTTGGGTTGTTTGTTTTTTTAATATTAAGCTGCATGAGCTGTTTATATATATTGGAGATTAAACCTCTGTCCATTGATTCGTCTGCAACGATTTTCGCCCATTCTGAGGGAGTCCTTTTTCCATTCCCGTTTTTTTTATCAAAAAAGGAAACAAAGGAAAAGAAGCAGAACACTAATGTGCATAAAATATGTCTTTTGAAACGGTCGTTTTGAAATATGGACGTCCTTTGAGTTTTTTGGTCGATATGTGACCCCAGGATTTGTTTTCAGGGCAGGGGTCATTTACAGGCCTGCAATGATTTTGAATATCAACTGATCATTAGCGTTGGGATTAAAGCTGCTTTTGTGTGAAACGGCCACAAGGTGGCAGCAGTTCTCCCTTACCAAATCTGGTTACTAGGGCAAGAGGGCCTCAGTGGAAGTGGTGTTCTAGATTGGAGTTTAGAATGGAATGTGCCAGGAGAAAGCCCCTCACGTTTGTCTCACTACATCTTGTTCGTGTTTTTAATTTAATTTTTTATTTTTTATTACAGCAAGTTTGATTACAATGTTTGGCTTGCTGTAGGTGTGAAAGATGTGGTTCTTTTACACATATACAGATGTCTGTTCTTCCTGGGATCCTTTTCCCATGTACGTTATGACAGAATGTTGAGTAGTCCTCTCTTGGTATTCTGTAGGTTTTTGGTGATGATATATGTCACCTGTGTTTGTATATGTCTGTTAACCCCGATATCGTAATGAAACCAATCCTCACACCTTTCCATTGGTGAACCATAAGTTTGTTTAATGAATCTGTGATTGCCCTTCTCCGTGGAAATATCTGCCCTGGTATCCATTTTTAGGTAACACCTATAAGTGATATGATATGATATGTGTCTTTCACTTTCTGACTTACTACAAGTCACGTGATTACTTCTAGACTCATCTACGGGGCTGCAAATGGCATTGTGTCCTTTTTTCCCTTGGCTTCTCTTCTGCCTTAGCGGGATCCATTTTCAACAATGTGATTCCCTGAGGGTTGTGGAATAGCTGACCTGGGCAGCCTTACCCTGCCGGCCCGCCCTCCCCAGGTGTGCCTCGTTGAGGTCAATATTAACAGAGCTCCAGGCAGCAATAGCCCCTGAAGCTGTGCCTGAGTCCATATTCTCTGCCCCGTCAGCAGTCTCGGGGCTGTGCTGGTGGGAGTGAGGGGCCACAGCTTTGTGGTTGGCCCGGTGTGAGTGGGGTTCTGCTGGCCTTTCTTAAGGAGTTGCCAGGCTGCCGCCTGTAAAGAAGAGGTTGTGTCACCCATACCTTCCGCTGGAATTTCTCTCCGGACAGAGGTGCGGAAGGAAAAAAGCAGTGGGGGCCGGGACAGGAGGGGTATCTCAGGCAGGGCAATGGAAAGCTTCTGGAAGAGCGCCCGGGGACAGGACCACCCTCGCTGGCCTGCAGGCACCAAGTTGGGCTGCGTGCTGTCGCTGGTGTGGCTCCACGGTCCTTCCTCTAGGCTTTCAAACCCTTGTACATATTCAGGTGTTTTACCTGGAAAGGGCGGGAACAGTTCAGCAGCAGCTGGCCTGGGGCTCAGCTCACGTTTACTCACAGATGCCTCAGCACGGTCCCCCAGCTTTGCAATGAGGACGCTCCTTGCGTGGGGGCTGTTTTGCTGGCTGTATGGGAGATGATTCCCCACCTCTGACCAATTTCAGAATTGTTTACCACTGGAGCAAGTGCCCTGATAGGGTTTTCCTCTGTATAACTCGTGGGTTCAGGTTTTTTTTTTTTCTTTTATGGTTCAAGTTAGATTTTATTCCTCTTTTATGTATTTATAGATATAAGCATGGAAATAATTCATTCCTATAAATACATCTGTGTGACGGGAAGAATTTATTCTGTTTTATTTTTAAATTTTATTTTTTAAAATTTTGAAATTTAATTTTATTTATGTTTTTATACAGCAGGTTATTAGTAGTTATGTATTTTATGCATATACATGTATACAGGTCAATCCCAATTTCCCAACTCATCCCACCACCACCACCCCATGGCTTCTCAGACTTGGTGTCTATATGTTTGTTCTCTACCTCTGTGTCTCTATTTCTTCCCTGCAAACCAGTTCTTCTGTACCATTTTTTTAGGTTCCACATATATGCATTAATATACAATATTTGTTTTCCTCTTTCTGACTTACTTCATTCTGTATGACAGTCTCTCGATCCATCGATGTCTCTACAAATGACCCAGTTTCATACCTTTTTATGGCCGAGTAATATTCCATTTTATATATGTACCATATCTTTATCCATTCATCTGTCTGTGGGCATTTAGTTTGCTTCCATTACCTGGCTATTGTAAATAGTGCTGCAATGAACATTGTGGTGAATGTGCCTTTTTGATTTACGGTTTTCTCTGGGTATATGCCCAGAAGTGGGATTGCTGGATCAGATGGTAATTCTATTTCTAGTTTTTTTAAGGAAATTCCATGCTGTTCTCCATAGTGACTGTATGAATTTACATTCCCACCAATAGTGGGAGAGGGCTCCTTTTGTCCACACCCTCCCCAGAATTGGTTGTTTGTAGATTTTCTGATGATGCCGATTCTAACAGGTGTGAGGTGATACCTCATTGTAGTTTTGATTTGCATTTCTCTAATAATTAGTGCTGTTGAGCAGCTTTTCATGTGCGTCTTGGCCATCTCTGTGTCTTCTTTGAAGAAACGTCTCTTTAGATCTTCTGCCTATTTTTGTATTGGGTTGTTTGTTTTTTTAATATTAAGCTGCATGAGTTGTTTATATGTATTGGAGATTAAACCTCTGTCCATTGATTCGTCTGCAACGATTTTCGCCCATTCTGAGGGATGCCTTTTTCCATTCCCGTGTTTTTTAACAAAAAAGGAAAGAAAGGAAAAGAAGCAGAACACTAATGTGCGTAAAATATGCCTTTGGAAACGGTCGTTTTGAAATATGGACGTCCTTTGAATTTTTTGGTCGATATGTGACCCCAGGATTTGTTTTCAGGGCACGTGTCATTTACAGGCCTGCAATGATTTTGAATATCAACTGACCATTAGCACTGGGATTAAAGCTGCTGTTGTGTGAAACGGCCACAAGGTGGCAGCAGTTCACCCTTACCACATCTGGTTACTAGGGCAAGAGAGCCTCAGGGGAAGTGGTGTTCTAGATTGGAATTTAGAATGGAATGTGCCAGGAGAAAGCCCCTCACGTTTGTCTCACTACATCTTGTTCGTGTTTTTAATTTAATTTTTTATATTTTTTATTACAGCAAGTTTGATTACAATGTTTGGCTTGTTGTAGGTGTGGAAGATGTGGTTCTTTTACACATATACAGATGACTGTTCTTCCGGGGGTCCTTTTCCCATGTACGTTATGACAGAATGTTGAGTAGTCCTCTCTTGGTATTCTGTAGGTCTTTGGTGATTATATATGTCACCTGTGTTTGTATATGTCTGTTAACCCCGATATTGTAATGAAACCAATCCTCACACCTTTCCATTGGTGAACCATAAGTTTGTTTAATGAATCTGTGATTGCCCTTCTCCGTGGAAATATCTGCCCTGGTATCCATTTTTAGGTAACACCTATAAGTGATATGAAATGATATGCGTCTTTTACTTTCTGACTTACTACAAGTCACGTGATTACTTCTAGACTCATCTACGGTGCTGCAAATGGCATTGTGTCCCTTTTTCCCTTCGCTTCTCTTCTGCCTTAGCGGGGTCCATTTTCAACAATGTGATTCCCTGAGGGTTGTGGATTAGCTGACCTGGGCAGCCTTACCCTGCCGGCCCGCCCTCCCCAGGTGTGCCTCATTGAGGTCAATATAAACAGCGCTGCAGGCAGCAATAGCCCCTGAAGCTGTGACTGACTCCATATTCTCTGCCCCGTCAGCAGTTTCCGAGCTGTGCTGGTGGGAGGGAGGGAGGGGCCACAGCTTTGTGGGTGGCCCGGTGTGAGTGGGGTTCTGCTGGCCTTTCTGCAGGAGTTGCCAGGCTGCCGCCTGTAAAGAAGAGGATGTGTCACCCATAGCTTCCGATGGAATTTCTCTCCGGACAGAGGTGAGGAAGGAAAAAAGCAGTGGGGGCCGGGACAGGAGGTGAATCTCAGGCAGGGCAATGGAAAGCTTCTGGAAGAGCGCCCAGGGCCAGGACCACCCTGGCTGGCCTGCTGGCACCAAGTTGGCCAGTGTGCTGTCGCTGGTGTGGCTCCACGGTCCTTCCTCTAGGCTTTCAAGCCCTAGTACATATTCAGGTGTTTTACCTGGAAAGGGTGGGAACAGTACAGCAGCAACTGGCCTGGGGCTCAGCTCACGTTTACTCACAGATGCCTCGGCACGGTCCCCCAGCTTTGCAATGAGGATGCTCCTTGCATGGGGGGTGGGTTGCTGGCTGTATGGGAGATGGTTCCCCACCTATGAACAATTTCAGAATTGTTTACCGCTGGAGCAAGTACCCTGATAGGGTTTTCCTCTGTATAACTCGTGGGTTCACTTTTTTTTTCTTTTATGGTTCATGTTAGATTTTATTCCTCTTTTATGTATTTATAAATATAAGCATGGAAATAATTCATTCCTATAAATACATCTGTGTGACGGGAAGAATTTTTTCTGTTTTATTTTTAAATTTTATTTTTTAAAATTTTGAAATTTAATTTTATTTATGTTTTTATACAGCACGTTATTATTAGTTATGTATTTTATGCATATACATGTATACAGGTCAATCCCAATCTCCCAACTCATCCCACCACCACCACCCCATTGCTTCCCACACTTGGTGTCCATACGTTTGTTCTCTACCTCTGTGTCTCTATTTCTTCCCTGCAAACCAGTTCATCTGTACCATTTTTAGGCTCCACATATATGCATTAATATACAATATTTGTTTTTCTCTTTCTGCCTTACTTCATTCTGTATGACAGTCTCTCGATCCATCGATGTCTCTACAAATGACTCAGTTTCATTCCTTTTTATGGCCGAGTAATATTCCATTTTATATATGTACCACATCTTTATCCATTCATCTGTCTGTGGGCATTTAGGTTGCTTCCATTACCTGGCTATTGTAAATAGTGCTGCAACGAACATTGTGGTGAATGTGCCTTTTTGAAATACGGTTTTCTCTGGGTATATGACCAGAAGTGGGATTTCTGGATCAGATGGTAATTCTATTTCTAGTTTTTTTAAGGAAACTCCGTACTGTTCTCCATAGTGACTGTATCAATTTACATTCCCACCAATAGTGGAAGAGGGCTCCTTTTGTCCACACCCTCCCCAGAATTGGTTGTTTGTAGATTTTCTGATGATGCCGATTCTAACAGGTGTGAGGTGATACCTCATTGAAGTTTTGATTTGCATTTCTCTAATAATTAGTGCTGTTGAGCAGCTTTTCATGTGCGTCTTGGCCATCTCTGTGTCTCCTTTGAAGAAACGTCTCTTTAGAACTTCTGCCCATTTTTGTACTGGGTTGTTTGTTTTTTTAATATTAAGCTGCATGAGCTGTTTATATATATTGGAGATTAAACCTCTGTCCATTGATTCGTCTGCAACGATTTTCGCCCATTCTGAGGGATGCCTTTTTCCATTCCCGTGTTTTTTAACAAAAAAGGAAAGAAAGGAAAAGAAGCAGAACACTAATGTGCGTAAAATATGCCTTTTGAAACGGTCGTTTTGAAATATGGACGCCCTTTGAATTTTTTGGTCGATATGTGACCCCAGGATTTGTTTTCAGGGCAGGTGTCATTTACAGGCCTGCAATGATTTTGAATATCAACTGACCATTAGCGTTGGGATTAAAGCTGCTGTTGAGTGAAACGGCCACAAGGTGGCAGCAGTTCACCCTTACCAAATCTGGTTACAAGGGCAAGAGAGCCTCAGTGGAAGTGGTGTTCTAGATTGGAGTTTAGAATGGAATGTGCCAGGAGAAAGCCCCTCACGTTTGTCTCACTACTTCTTGTTCGTGTTTTTAATTTTATTTTTTATTTTTTATTACAGCAAGTTTGATTACAATGTTTGGCTTGTTGTAGGTGTGGAAGATGTGGTTCTTTTACACATATACAGATGACTGTTCTTCCTGGGATCCTTTTCCCATGTACGTTATGACAGAATGTTGAGTAGTCCTCTCTTGGTATTCTGTAGGTCTTTGGTGATTATATATGTCACCTGTGTTTGTACATGTCTCTTAACCCCGATATCGTAATGAAACCAATCCTCACACCTTTCCATTGGTGAACCATAAGTTTGTTTAATGAATCTGTGATTGCCCTTCTCCGTGGAAATATCTGCCCTGGTATCCATTTTTAGGTAACACCTATAAGTGATATGATATGATATGTGTCTTTCACTTTCTGACTTACTACAAGTCACGTGATTACTTCTAGACTCATCTACGGTGCTGCAAATGGCATTGTGTCCTTTTTTCCCATGGCTTCTCTTCTGCCTTAGCGGGGTCCATTTTCAACAATGTGATTCCCTGAGGGTTGTGGATTTGCTGACCTGGGCAGCCTTACAATGCCGGTCCGCCCTCCCCAGGTGTGCCTCTTTGAGGTCAATATAAACAGCGCTCCAGGCAGCAATAGCCCCTGAAGCTGTGCCTGACTCCATATTCTCTGCCCCGTCAGCAGTCTCGGGGCTGTGCTGGTGGGAGGGTGTGAGGGGCCACAGCTTTTTGGTTGGCCCGGTGTGAGTGGGGTTCTGCTGGCCTTTCTGCAGGAGTTGCCAGGCTGCCGCCTGTAAAGAAGAGGATGTGTCACCCATAGCTTCCGATGGAATTTCTCTCCGGACAGAGGTGAGGAAGGAAAAAAGCAGTGGGGGCCGGGACAGGAGGGGTATCTCAGGCAGGGCAATGGAAAGCTTCCGGAAGAGCGCCCGGGGCCAGGACCACCCTGGCTGGCCTGCAGGCACCAAGCTGGCCTGCGTGCTGTCGCTGGTGTGGCTCCACGGTCCTTCCTCTAGGCTTTCAAGCCCTTGTACATATTCAGGTGTTTTACCTGGGAAGGGTGGGAACAGTTCAGCAGCAGCTGGCCTGGGGCTCAGCTCACGTTTACTCACAGATGCCTCGGCACGGTCCCCCAGCTTTGCAATGAGGACGCTCCTTGCATGGGGGGTGGATTGCTGGCTGTATGGGAGATGGTTCCCCACCTCTCACCAATTTCAGAATTGTTTACCGCTGGAGCAAGTGCCGTGATAGGGTTTTCCTCTGTATAACTCGTGGGTTCACATTTTTTTCTTTTATGGTTCAAGTTAGATTTTATTCCTCTTTTATGTATTTATAAATATAAGCATGGAAATAATTCATTCCTATAAATACATCTGTGTGACGGGAAGAATTTTTTCTGTTTTATTTTTAAATTTTATTTTTTAAAATTTTGAAATTTAATTTTATTTATGTTTTTATACAGCACATTATTATTAGTTATGTATTTTATGCATATACATGTATACAGGTCAATCCCAATCTCCCAACTCATCCCACCACCACCACCCCATTGCTTCCCACACTTGGTGTCCATACGTTTGTTCTCTACCTCTGTGTCTCTATTTCTTCCCTGCAAACCAGTTCATCTGTACCATTTTTAGGCTCCACATATATGCATTAATATACAATATTTGTTTTTCTGTTTCTGACTTACTTCATTCTGTATGACAGTCTCTCGATCCATCGATGTCTCTACAAATGACCCAGTTTCATTCCTTTTTATGGCCGAGTAATATTCCTTTTTATATATGTACCACATCTTTATCCATTCATCTGTCTGTGGGCATTTAGGTTGCTTCCATTACCTGGCTATTGTAAATAGTGCTGCAACGAACATTGTGGTGAATGTGCCTTTTTGAAATACGGTTTTCTCTGGGTATATGACCAGAAGTGGGATTTCTGGATCAGATGGTAATTCTATTTCTAGTTTTTTTAAGGAAACTCCGTACTGTTCTCCATAGTGACTGTATCAATTTACATTCCCACCAATAGTGGAAGAGGGCTCCTTTTGTCCACACCCTCCCCAGAATTGGTTGTTTGTAGATTTTCTGATGATGCCGATTCTAACAGGTGTGAGGTGATACCTCATTGAAGTTTTGATTTGCATTTCTCTAATAATTAGTGCTGTTGAGCAGCTTTTCATGTGCGTCTTGGCCATCTCTGTGTCTCCTTTGAAGAAACGTCTCTTTAGAACATCTGCCCATTTTTGTACTGGGTTGTTTGTTTTTTTAATATTAAGCTGCATGAGCTGTTTATATATATTGGAGATTAAACCTCTGTCCATTGATTCGTCTGCAACGATTTTCGCCCATTCTGAGGGATGCCTTTTTCCATTCCCGTGTTTTTTAACAAAAAAGGAAAGAAAGGAAAAGAAGCAGAACACTAATGTGCGTAAAATATGCCTTTTGAAACGGTCGTTTTGAAATATGGACGTCCTTTGAATTTTTTGGTCGATATGTGACCCCAGGATTTGTTTTCAGGGCAGGTGTCATTTACAGGCCTGCAATGATTTTGAATATCAACTGACCATTAGCTTTGGGATTAAAGCTGCTGTTGAGTGAAACGGCCACAAGGTGGCAGCAGTTCACCCTTACCAAATCTGGTTGCAAGGGCAAGAGAGCCTCAGTGGAAGTGGTGTTCTAGATTGGAGTTTAGAATGGAATGTGCCAGGAGAAAGCCCCTCACATTTGTCTCACTACTTCTTGTTCGTGTTTTTAATTTAATTTAATATTTTTTATTACAGTAAGTTTGATTACAATGTTTGGCTTGTTGTAGGTGTGGAAGATGTGGTTCTTTTACACATATACAGATGACTGTTCTTCCTGGGATCCTTTTCCCATGTACGTTATGAGAGAATGTTGAGTAGTCCTCTCTTGGTATTCTGTAGGTCTTTGGTGATGATATATGTCACCTGTGTTTGTATATGTCTGTTAACCCCGATATCGTAATGAAACCAATCCTCACACCTTTCCATTGGTGAACCATAAGTTTGTTTAATGAATCTGTGATTGCCCTTCTCCGTGGAAATATCTGCCCTGGTATCCATTTTTAGGTAAAACCTATAAGTGATATGATATGATATGTGTCTTTCACTTTCTGACTTACTACAAGTCACGTGATTACTTCTAGACTCATCTACTGGGCTGCAAATGGCATTGTGTCCTTTTTTCCCTTGGCTTCTTTTCTGCCTTAGCGGGGCCCATTTTCAACAATGTGATTCCCTGAGGGTTGTGGATTTGCTGACCCGGGCAGCCTTACAATGCCGGTCCGCCCTCCCCAGGTGTGCCTCGTTGAGGTCAATATAAACAGCGCTCCAGGCAGCAATAGCCCCTGAAGCTGTGCCTGACTCCATATTCTCTGCCCCGTCAGCAGTCTCGGGGCTGTGCTGGTGGGAGGGTGTGAGGGGCCACAGCTTTGTGGGTGGCCCGGTGTGAGTGGGGTTCTGCTGGCCTTTCTGCAGGAGTTGCCAGGCTGCCGCCTGTAAAGAAGAGGATGTGTCACCCATACCTTCCGCTTGAATTTCTCTCCGGACAGAGGTGAGGAAGGAAAAAAGCAGTGGGGGCCGGGACAGGAGGGGTATCTCAGGCAGGGCAATGGAAAGCTTCCGGAAGAGCGCCCGGGGCCTGGACCACCCTGGCTGGCCTGCAGGCACCAAGCTGGCCTGCGTGCTGTCGCTGGTGTGGCTCCACGGTCCTTCCTCTAGGCTTTCAAGCCCTTGTACATATTCAGGTGTTTTACCTGGAAAGGGTGTGAACAGTTCAGCAGCAGCTGGCCTGGGGCTCAGCTCACGTTTACTCACAGATGCCTCGGCACGGTCCCCCAGCTTTGCAATGAGGACGCTCCTTGCATGGGGGGTGGGTTGCTGGCTGTATGGGAGATGGTTCCCCACCTCTGACCAATTTCAGAATTGTTTACCGCTGGAGCAAGTGCCGTGATAGGGTTTTCCTCTGTATAACTCGTGGGTTCACTTTTATTTTCTTTTATGGTTCAAGTTAGATTTTATTCCTCTTTTATGTATTTATAAATATAAGCATGGAAATAATTCATTCCTGTAAATAAAACTGTGTGATGGGAAGAATTTTTTCTGTTTTATTTTTAAATTTTATTTTTTAAAATTTTGAAATTTACTTTTATTTATGTTTTTATACAGCAGGTTATTATTAGTTATGTATTTTATGCATATACATGTATACAGGTCAATCCCAATCTCCCAACTCATCCCACCACCACCACCCCATGGCTTCCCACACTTGGTGTCCATACGTTTGTTCTCTACCTCTGTGTCTCTATTTCTTCCCTGCAAACCAGTTCATCTGTACCATTTTTTTAGGTTCCACATATATGCATTAATATACAATATTTGTTTTCCTCTTTCTGACTTACTTCATTCTGTATGACAGTCTCTCGATCCATCGATGTCTCTACAAATGACCCAGTTTCATTCCTTTTTATGGCCGAGTAATATTCCATTTCATATATGTACCACATCTTTATCCATTCATCTGTCTGTGGGCATTTAGGTTGCTTCCATTACCTGGCTATTGTAAATAGTGCTGCAATGAACATTGTGGTGAATATGCCTTTTTGATTTACGATTTTCTCTGGGTATATGCCCAGAAGTGGGATTGCTGGATCAGATGGTAATTCTATTTCTAGTTTTTTTAAGAAAACTCCATACTGTTCTCCATAGTGACTGTATCAGTTTACATTCCCACCAATAGTGGAAGAGGGCTCCTTTTGTCCACACCCTCCCCAGAATTGGTTGTTTGTAGATTTTCAGATGATGCCGATTCTAACAGGTGTGAGGTGGTACCTCATTGTAGTTTTGATTTGCATTTATCTAATAATTAGTGCCGTTGAGCAGCTTTTCATGTGCGTCTTGGCCATCTCTGTGTCTTCTTTGAAGAAACGTCTCTTAGATCTTCTGCCCATTTTTGTATTGGGTTGTTTGTTTTTTTAATATTAAGCTGCATGAGCTGTTTATATATATTGGAGATTAAACCTCGGTCCATTGATTCGTCTGCAACGATTTTCGCCCATTCTGAGGGATGCCTTTTTCCATTCCCGTGTTTTTTAACAAAAAAGAAAAGAAAGGAAAAGAAGCAGAACACTAATGTGCGTAAAATATGCCTTTTGAAACGGTCGTTTTGAAATATGGACGTCCTTTGAATTTTTTGGTCGATATGTGACCCCAGGATTTGTTTTCAGGGCAGGTGTCATTTACAAGCCTGCAATGATTTTGAATATCAACTGACCATTAGCACTGGGATTAAAGCTGCTGTTGTGTGAAACGGCCACAAGGTGGCAGCAGTTCTCCCTTACCAAATCTGGTTACTAGGGCAAGAGAGCCTCAGTGGAAGTGGTGTTCTAGATTGGAATTTAGAATGGAATGTGCCAGGAGAAAGCCCCTCACGTTTGTCTCACTACATCTTGTTCGTGTTTTTAATTTAATTTTTTTTTTATTTTTTGTTACAGCAAGTTTGATTACAATGTTTGGCTTGTTGTAGGTGTGGAAGATGTGGTTCTTTTACACATATACAGATGACTGTTCTTCCTGGGGTCCTTTTCCCATGTACGTTATGACAGAATGTTGAGTAGTCCTCTCTTGGTATTCTGTAGGTCTTTGGTGATTATATATGTCACCTGTGTTTGTATATGTCTGTTAACCCCAATATCGTAATGAAACCAATCCTCACACATTTCCATTGGTGAACCATAAGTTTGTTTAATGAATCTGTGATTGCCCTTCTCCGTGGAAATATCTGCCCTGGTATCCATTTTTAGGTAACACCTATAAGTGATATGATATGATATGTGTCTTTCACTTTCTGACTTACTACAAGTCATGTGATTACTTCTAGACTCATCTACGGTGCTGCAAATGGCATTGTGTCCTTTTTTTCCTTGGCTTCTCTTCTGGCTTAGCGGGGTCCATTTTCAACAATGTGATTCCCTAAGGGTTGTGGATTTGCTGACCTGGGCAGCCTTACCCTGCCGGCCCGCCCTCCCCAGGTGTGCCTCGTTGAGGTCAATATAAAGAGAGCTTCAGGCAGCAATAGCCCCTGAAGCTGTGCCTGACTCCATATTCTCTGCCCCGTCAGCAGTCTCGGGGCTGTGCTGGTTGGAGGGAGTGAGGGGCCACAGCTTTGTGGGTGGCCCGGTGTGAGTGGGGTTCTGCTGGCCTTTCTGCAGGAGTTGCCAGGCTGCCGCCTGTAAAGAAGAGGTTGTGTCACACATACCTTCCTCTGGAATTTCTCTCCGGACAGAGGTGAGGAAGGAAAAAAGCAGTGGGGACCGGGACAGGAGGGGTATCTCAGGCAGGGCAATGGAAAGCTTCTGGAAGAGCGCCCGGGGCCAGGACCATCCTGGATGGCCTGCAGGCACCAAGTTGGCCTGCGTGCTGTCGCTGGTGTGGCTCCACGGTCCTTCCTCTAGGCTTTCAAGCCCTTGTACATATTCAGGTGTTTTACCTGGAAAGGGTGGGAACAGTTCACCAGCAGCTGGCCTGGGGCTCAGCTCACGTTTACTCACAGATGCCTCGGCACGGTCCCCTAGCTTTGCAATGAGGACGCTCCTTGCGTGGGGGGTGGGTTGCTGGCTGTATGGGAGATGGTTCCCCAACTCTGACCAATTTCAGAAATGTTTACCACTGGAGCAAGTGCCCTGATTGGGTTTTCCTCTGTATAACTCGTGGGTTCATGTTTTTTTTTTCTTTTATGGTTCAAGTTAGATTTTATTCCTCTTTTATGTATTTATAGATATAAGCATGGAAATAATTCATCCTATAAATACATCTGTGTGACGGGAAGAATTTTTTCTGTTTTATTTTTAAATTTTATTTTTTAAAATTTTGAAATTTAAATTCATTCATGTTTTTATACAGCACGTTATTATTAGTTATGTATTTTATGCATATACATGTATACAGGTCAATCCCAAACTCCCAACTCATCCCACCACCACCACCCCATGGCTTCCCACACTTTGTGTCCATACGTTTGTTCTCTACCTCTGTGTCTCTATTTCTTCCCTGCAAACCAGTTCATCTGTAGCATTTTTAGGCTCCACATATATGCATTAATATACAATATTTGTTTTCCTCTTTCTGACTTACTTCATTCTGTATGACAGTCTCTCGATCCATCGATGTCTCTACAAATGACCCAGTTTCATTCCTTTTTATGGCCGAGTAATATTCCATTTCATATATGTACCACCTCTTTATCCATTCATCTGTCTGTGGGCATTTAGGTTGCTTCCATTACCTGGCTATTGTAAATAGTGCTGCAACGAATATTGTGGTGAATGTGCCTTTTTGAAATACGGTTTTCTCTGGGTATATGCCCAGAAGTGGGATTGCTGGATCAGATGGTAATTCTATTTCTAGTTTTTTTAAGGAAACTCCATACTGTTCTCCATAGTGACTGTATCAATTTACATTCCCACCAATAGTGGAAGAGGGCTCCTTTTGTCCACAGCCTCCCCAGAATTGGTTGTTTGTAGATTTTCTGATGATGCCGATTCTAACAGGTGTGAGGTGATACCTCATTGTAGTTTTGATTTGCATTTCTCTAATAATTAGTGCTGTTGAGCAGCTTTTCATGTGCATCTTGGCCATCTCTGTGTCTCCTTTGAAGAAACGTCTCTTTAGATCTTCTGCCCATTTTTTTTTGGGTTGTTTGTTTTTTTAATATTAAGCTGCATGAGCTGTTTATATATATTGGAGATTAAACCTCTGTCCATTGATTCGTCTGCAACGATTTTCGCCCATTCTGAGGGAGTCCTTTTTCCATTCCCGTTTTTTTTATCAAAAAAGGAAACAAAGGAAAAGAAGCAGAACACTAATGTGCATAAAATATGTCTTTTGAAACGGTCGTTTTGAAATATGGACGTCCTTTGAATTTTTTGGTCGATATGTGACCCCAGGATTTGTTTTCAGGGCAGGGGTCATTTACAGGCCTGCAATGAT
>NW_028294789.1:0-105345 GCF_964341445.2 Mesoplodon mirus | reverse complement strand
GTTCTGTCTAGCTATCTAGTACAAGGGAACGAGGGCCCCCTTCTGGTAAGAAAGGTTTCCCGGTGGGGGGTGCCGTACGTGCAGGAGAGCGTTCCCCACGCTGTGCCAAGTTTGGTACTTGGTGACTCGGGGTGGTCCCGAACGTCCAGCATTGTCCCGGGGACAGCCGTCCAGCGTTTTCTTTTTCAGGCTGGACGTAAACAACTAGCTTCCAGGTGCCGAAGGGAGTCGTCCTTGAGGCGTCCCCTGGTTTCACTGGGGACGCACAGTGGTGTTTCTCAGAAGAGCCCAAATCGCTCCCTGGGGCACACCAGCATGGAATGTAAGGCTGCTCAGAACTGCGTTCCTGAGGCCGTTTGCAGGCTGAACAAACGGGAGGTGTCGAGCGAAGAGGGCAGCACTGTGCCTTTACTGCTGGCACATCCGTGCAGTTAAAGCAAACGGACGTTTCCACTCCGGCGGCTCAAACGCCACACAAGAGCTGGGCGGCACACAGTGCCCTCTCCCAAAACTTACAACGAACGTGAGTGCGCAATGAGTCCTGCGATACCTTACAGAGTTGACGCTCTCCTTTACCGCCTGCTTCCTCACTAGGGCGGCACGCTTCACTTTACTACTGGAAAACGCTGGACTTTGACTCGAGGCCACGGCTCACCTTTCTGTCGCCGGTAATCTCCGGAATGCTCTTGGAGACGCTCCCAGCAAGGAACTGAGACCAGCGAGCCTGATGCGAGTAAACTCGCACTTTTTCCCTGAGGCCTTCTGGAGCAAAGAAAAGACGGGCCCCAGGAGTGTGCCTCAGGCACCCTTCTCGCCGCATCTCATCCACCCGGGGGGGAAATTACGTTTGGGCAGGGTCGCCCTGTTTCAAACGTGAGCTCAGACAGTTATCCTCAGTAGTTTTCTGACTACCTCAAGGAAACAGCGGGAGGAACAGGGCCTTTCCTCGGAGACACTTTCGGACACAGGGTCCCCTGCAGTGCATCCACTGCCTAGGTCGTGAAGTACCTGAGGCGGGCCTCAGTGCTCCGTCCCATACCTAGCTGTGTTAAGGGTGAAAGATGTACGTTTCTTCCGGCTGCACTCACAGCCTAGCTCGCGCTTCTGCGAGAGTGCCGTCCTGAGCGTTTCCCTGGACTGAGTCGTCAGCACGGGGTGTTTCTGAAGCACAGGTCCGTTTCAGTCAGTGAGGCCGATCGACTTGCAGGGAGGCTGCCCAGCGCTGCTCCCACGCGTCTCTGTTATGACTGGGACACTCTACCTCGGCCCCCAGCAAGCAACGCGTGGCCCTTGCTAGGAATGTGAAGAGTGGCTCCCACGGGCCTCCTTTGCCCCTGAGGTTCCTCAGAAGCGACCGGCCGCTCCTCCGGCACAGAGCAGTCACCATGCCAAAGTGGTGCACGGCCGCCTCTGCTCTGTGTCCCCGGAGGCATCGGGGAGTTCAGGCCATCCAGCGTGGCGCATGGATTCATGGCACCCCTGCACCCCCAGCTCTGCTGACGTGAAACACTAGCCCTTGCCTTGGGGCCTCAGGTCACCTTTCATTTGGCCGGAGCTGACTCTGCAGTGCAGTGGTATGAGTCCCTAGAAAGGCATTTGCCAGCACAGGATGGGCTTTGAGAGAAGGCAGCCTTGCTCGCCCACAGCGACTACCCTGCGGTGGAGAGACGTCGGGCCGCAAGCGCTGCTCAGGCAGCTTGGAAGGCCGAAACAAGTCGCTCGCACACGGGCAGAAGGCGTACTTTGCCATCAGTGTCCCACTTTCAGGCTTGATGACACAGCATGTTTATCTGAACGTTCTGTCTAGCTATCTAGTACAAGGGAACGAGGGCCCCCTTCTGGTAAGAAAGGTTTCCCGGTGGGGGGTGCCGTACGTGCAGGAGAGCGTTCCCCACGCTGTGCCAAGTTTGGTACTTGGTGACTCGGGGTGGTCCCGAACGTCCAGCATTGTCCCGGGGACAGCCGTCCAGCGTTTTCTTTTTCAGGCTGGACGTAAACAACTAGCTTCCAGGTGCCGAAGGGAGTCGTCCTTGAGGCGTCCCCTGGTTTCACTGGGGACGCACAGTGGTGTTTCTCAGAAGAGCCCAAATCGCTCCCTGGGGCACACCAGCATGGAATGTAAGGCTGCTCAGAACTGCGTTCCTGAGGCCGTTTGCAGGCTGAACAAACGGGAGGTGTCGAGCGAAGAGGGCAGCACTGTGCCTTTACTGCTGGCACATCCGTGCAGTTAAAGCAAACGGACGTTTCCACTCCGGCGGCTCAAACGCCACACAAGAGCTGGGCGGCACACAGTGCCCTCTCCCAAAACTTACAACGAACGTGAGTGCGCAATGAGTCCTGCGATACCTTACAGAGTTGACGCTCTCCTTTACCGCCTGCTTCCTCACTAGGGCGGCACGCTTCACTTTACTACTGGAAAACGCTGGACTTTGACTCGAGGCCACGGCTCACCTTTCTGTCGCCGGTAATCTCCGGAATGCTCTTGGAGACGCTCCCAGCAAGGAACTGAGACCAGCGAGCCTGATGCGAGTAAACTCGCACTTTTTCCCTGAGGCCTTCTGGAGCAAAGAAAAGACGGGCCCCAGGAGTGTGCCTCAGGCACCCTTCTCGCCGCATCTCATCCACCCGGGGGGGGAAATTACGTTTGGGCAGGGTCGCCCTGTTTCAAACGTGAGCTCAGACAGTTATCCTCAGTAGTTTTCTGACTACCTCAAGGAAACAGCGGGAGGAACAGGGCCTTTCCTCGGAGACACTTTCGGACACAGGGTCCCCTGCAGTGCATCCACTGCCTAGGTCGTGAAGTACCTGAGGCGGGCCTCAGTGCTCCGTCCCATACCTAGCTGTGTTAAGGGTGAAAGATGTACGTTTCTTCCGGCTGCACTCACAGCCTAGCTCGCGCTTCTGCGAGAGTGCCGTCCTGAGCGTTTCCCTGGACTGAGTCGTCAGCACGGGGTGTTTCTGAAGCACAGGTCCGTTTCAGTCAGTGAGGCCGATCGACTTGCAGGGAGGCTGCCCAGCGCTGCTCCCACGCGTCTCTGTTATGACTGGGACACTCTACCTCGGCCCCAGCAAGCAACGCGTGGCCCTTGCTAGGAATGTGAAGAGTGGCTCCCACGGGCCTCCTTTCCCCCTGAGGTTCCTCAGAAGCGACCGGCCGCTCCTCCGGCACAGAGCAGTCACCATGCCAAAGTGGTGCACGGCCGCCTCTGCTCTGTGTCCCCGGAGGCATCGGGGAGTTCAGGCCATCCAGCGTGGCGCATGGATTCATGGCACCCCTGCACCCCCAGCTCTGCTGACGTGAAACACTAGCCCTTGCCTTGGGGCCTCAGGTCACCTTTCATTTGGCCGGAGCTGACTCTGCAGTGCAGTGGTATGAGTCCCTAGAAAGGCATTTGCCAGCACAGGATGGGCTTTGAGAGAAGGCAGCCTTGCTCGCCCACAGCGACTACCCTGCGGTGGAGAGACGTCGGGCCGCAAGCGCTGCTCAGGCAGCTTGGAAGGCCGAAACAAGTCGCTCGCACACGGGCAGAAGGCGTACTTTGCCATCAGTGTCCCACTTTCAGGCTTGATGACACAGCATGTTTATCTGAACGTTCTGTCTAGCTATCTAGTACAAGGGAACGAGGGCCCCCTTCTGGTAAGAAAGGTTTCCCGGTGGGGGGTGCCGTACGTGCAGGAGAGCGTTCCCCACGCTGTGCCAAGTTTGGTACTTGGTGACTCGGGGTGGTCCCGAACGTCCAGCATTGTCCCGGGGACAGCCGTCCAGCGTTTTCTTTTTCAGGCTGGACGTAAACAACTAGCTTCCAGGTGCCGAAGGGAGTCGTCCTTGAGGCGTCCCCTGGTTTCACTGGGGACGCACAGTGGTGTTTCTCAGAAGAGCCCAAATCGCTCCCTGGGGCACACCAGCATGGAATGTAAGGCTGCTCAGAACTGCGTTCCTGAGGCCGTTTGCAGGCTGAACAAACGGGAGGTGTCGAGCGAAGAGGGCAGCACTGTGCCTTTACTGCTGGCACATCCGTGCAGTTAAAGCAAACGGACGTTTCCACTCCGGCGGCTCAAACGCCACACAAGAGCTGGGCGGCACACAGTGCCCTCTCCCAAAACTTACAACGAACGTGAGTGCGCAATGAGTCCTGCGATACCTTACAGAGTTGACGCTCTCCTTTACCGCCTGCTTCCTCACTAGGGCGGCACGCTTCACTTTACTACTGGAAAACGCTGGACTTTGACTCGAGGCCACGGCTCACCTTTCTGTCGCCGGTAATCTCCGGAATGCTCTTGGAGACGCTCCCAGCAAGGAACTGAGACCAGCGAGCCTGATGCGAGTAAACTCGCACTTTTTCCCTGAGGCCTTCTGGAGCAAAGAAAAGACGGGCCCCAGGAGTGTGCCTCAGGCACCCTTCTCGCCGCATCTCATCCACCCGGGGGGGGAAATTACGTTTGGGCAGGGTCGCCCTGTTTCAAACGTGAGCTCAGACAGTTATCCTCAGTAGTTTTCTGACTACCTCAAGGAAACAGCGGGAGGAACAGGGCCTTTCCTCGGAGACACTTTCGGACACAGGGTCCCCTGCAGTGCATCCACTGCCTAGGTCGTGAAGTACCTGAGGCGGGCCTCAGTGCTCCGTCCCATACCTAGCTGTGTTAAGGGTGAAAGATGTACGTTTCTTCCGGCTGCACTCACAGCCTAGCTCGCGCTTCTGCGAGAGTGCCGTCCTGAGCGTTTCCCTGGACTGAGTCGTCAGCACGGGGTGTTTCTGAAGCACAGGTCCGTTTCAGTCAGTGAGGCCGATCGACTTGCAGGGAGGCTGCCCAGCGCTGCTCCCACGCGTCTCTGTTATGACTGGGACACTCTACCTCGGCCCCCAGCAAGCAACGCGTGGCCCTTGCTAGGAATGTGAAGAGTGGCTCCCACGGGCCTCCTTTGCCCCTGAGGTTCCTCAGAAGCGACCGGCCGCTCCTCCGGCACAGAGCAGTCACCATGCCAAAGTGGTGCACGGCCGCCTCTGCTCTGTGTCCCCGGAGGCATCGGGGAGTTCAGGCCATCCAGCGTGGCGCATGGATTCATGGCACCCCTGCACCCCCAGCTCTGCTGACGTGAAACACTAGCCCTTGCCTTGGGGCCTCAGGTCACCTTTCATTTGGCCGGAGCTGACTCTGCAGTGCAGTGGTATGAGTCCCTAGAAAGGCATTTGCCAGCACAGGATGGGCTTTGAGAGAAGGCAGCCTTGCTCGCCCACAGCGACTACCCTGCGGTGGAGAGACGTCGGGCCGCAAGCGCTGCTCAGGCAGCTTGGAAGGCCGAAACAAGTCGCTCGCACACGGGCAGAAGGCGTACTTTGCCATCAGTGTCCCACTTTCAGGCTTGATGACACAGCATGTTTATCTGAACGTTCTGTCTAGCTATCTAGTACAAGGGAACGAGGGCCCCCTTCTGGTAAGAAAGGTTTCCCGGTGGGGGGTGCCGTACGTGCAGGAGAGCGTTCCCCACGCTGTGCCAAGTTTGGTACTTGGTGACTCGGGGTGGTCCCGAACGTCCAGCATTGTCCCGGGGACAGCCGTCCAGCGTTTTCTTTTTCAGGCTGGACGTAAACAACTAGCTTCCAGGTGCCGAAGGGAGTCGTCCTTGAGGCGTCCCCTGGTTTCACTGGGGACGCACAGTGGTGTTTCTCAGAAGAGCCCAAATCGCTCCCTGGGGCACACCAGCATGGAATGTAAGGCTGCTCAGAACTGCGTTCCTGAGGCCGTTTGCAGGCTGAACAAACGGGAGGTGTCGAGCGAAGAGGGCAGCACTGTGCCTTTACTGCTGGCACATCCGTGCAGTTAAAGCAAACGGACGTTTCCACTCCGGCGGCTCAAACGCCACACAAGAGCTGGGCGGCACACAGTGCCCTCTCCCAAAACTTACAACGAACGTGAGTGCGCAATGAGTCCTGCGATACCTTACAGAGTTGACGCTCTCCTTTACCGCCTGCTTCCTCACTAGGGCGGCACGCTTCACTTTACTACTGGAAAACGCTGGACTTTGACTCGAGGCCACGGCTCACCTTTCTGTCGCCGGTAATCTCCGGAATGCTCTTGGAGACGCTCCCAGCAAGGAACTGAGACCAGCGAGCCTGATGCGAGTAAACTCGCACTTTTTCCCTGAGGCCTTCTGGAGCAAAGAAAAGACGGGCCCCAGGAGTGTGCCTCAGGCACCCTTCTCGCCGCATCTCATCCACCCGGGGGGGGAAATTACGTTTGGGCAGGGTCGCCCTGTTTCAAACGTGAGCTCAGACAGTTATCCTCAGTAGTTTTCTGACTACCTCAAGGAAACAGCGGGAGGAACAGGGCCTTTCCTCGGAGACACTTTCGGACACAGGGTCCCCTGCAGTGCATCCACTGCCTAGGTCGTGAAGTACCTGAGGCGGGCCTCAGTGCTCCGTCCCATACCTAGCTGTGTTAAGGGTGAAAGATGTACGTTTCTTCCGGCTGCACTCACAGCCTAGCTCGCGCTTCTGCGAGAGTGCCGTCCTGAGCGTTTCCCTGGACTGAGTCGTCAGCACGGGGTGTTTCTGAAGCACAGGTCCGTTTCAGTCAGTGAGGCCGATCGACTTGCAGGGAGGCTGCCCAGCGCTGCTCCCACGCGTCTCTGTTATGACTGGGACACTCTACCTCGGCCCCCAGCAAGCAACGCGTGGCCCTTGCTAGGAATGTGAAGAGTGGCTCCCACGGGCCTCCTTTGCCCCTGAGGTTCCTCAGAAGCGACCGGCCGCTCCTCCGGCACAGAGCAGTCACCATGCCAAAGTGGTGCACGGCCGCCTCTGCTCTGTGTCCCCGGAGGCATCGGGGAGTTCAGGCCATCCAGCGTGGCGCATGGATTCATGGCACCCCTGCACCCCCAGCTCTGCTGACGTGAAACACTAGCCCTTGCCTTGGGGCCTCAGGTCACCTTTCATTTGGCCGGAGCTGACTCTGCAGTGCAGTGGTATGAGTCCCTAGAAAGGCATTTGCCAGCACAGGATGGGCTTTGAGAGAAGGCAGCCTTGCTCGCCCACAGCGACTACCCTGCGGTGGAGAGACGTCGGGCCGCAAGCGCTGCTCAGGCAGCTTGGAAGGCCGAAACAAGTCGCTCGCACACGGGCAGAAGGCGTACTTTGCCATCAGTGTCCCACTTTCAGGCTTGATGACACAGCATGTTTATCTGAACGTTCTGTCTAGCTATCTAGTACAAGGGAACGAGGGCCCCCTTCTGGTAAGAAAGGTTTCCCGGTGGGGGGTGCCGTACGTGCAGGAGAGCGTTCCCCACGCTGTGCCAAGTTTGGTACTTGGTGACTCGGGGTGGTCCCGAACGTCCAGCATTGTCCCGGGGACAGCCGTCCAGCGTTTTCTTTTTCAGGCTGGACGTAAACAACTAGCTTCCAGGTGCCGAAGGGAGTCGTCCTTGAGGCGTCCCCTGGTTTCACTGGGGACGCACAGTGGTGTTTCTCAGAAGAGCCCAAATCGCTCCCTGGGGCACACCAGCATGGAATGTAAGGCTGCTCAGAACTGCGTTCCTGAGGCCGTTTGCAGGCTGAACAAACGGGAGGTGTCGAGCGAAGAGGGCAGCACTGTGCCTTTACTGCTGGCACATCCGTGCAGTTAAAGCAAACGGACGTTTCCACTCCGGCGGCTCAAACGCCACACAAGAGCTGGGCGGCACACAGTGCCCTCTCCCAAAACTTACAACGAACGTGAGTGCGCAATGAGTCCTGCGATACCTTACAGAGTTGACGCTCTCCTTTACCGCCTGCTTCCTCACTAGGGCGGCACGCTTCACTTTACTACTGGAAAACGCTGGACTTTGACTCGAGGCCACGGCTCACCTTTCTGTCGCCGGTAATCTCCGGAATGCTCTTGGAGACGCTCCCAGCAAGGAACTGAGACCAGCGAGCCTGATGCGAGTAAACTCGCACTTTTTCCCTGAGGCCTTCTGGAGCAAAGAAAAGACGGGCCCCAGGAGTGTGCCTCAGGCACCCTTCTCGCCGCATCTCATCCACCCGGGGGGGGAAATTACGTTTGGGCAGGGTCGCCCTGTTTCAAACGTGAGCTCAGACAGTTATCCTCAGTAGTTTTCTGACTACCTCAAGGAAACAGCGGGAGGAACAGGGCCTTTCCTCGGAGACACTTTCGGACACAGGGTCCCCTGCAGTGCATCCACTGCCTAGGTCGTGAAGTACCTGAGGCGGGCCTCAGTGCTCCGTCCCATACCTAGCTGTGTTAAGGGTGAAAGATGTACGTTTCTTCCGGCTGCACTCACAGCCTAGCTCGCGCTTCTGCGAGAGTGCCGTCCTGAGCGTTTCCCTGGACTGAGTCGTCAGCACGGGGTGTTTCTGAAGCACAGGTCCGTTTCAGTCAGTGAGGCCGATCGACTTGCAGGGAGGCTGCCCAGCGCTGCTCCCACGCGTCTCTGTTATGACTGGGACACTCTACCTCGGCCCCCAGCAAGCAACGCGTGGCCCTTGCTAGGAATGTGAAGAGTGGCTCCCACGGGCCTCCTTTGCCCCTGAGGTTCCTCAGAAGCGACCGGCCGCTCCTCCGGCACAGAGCAGTCACCATGCCAAAGTGGTGCACGGCCGCCTCTGCTCTGTGTCCCCGGAGGCATCGGGGAGTTCAGGCCATCCAGCGTGGCGCATGGATTCATGGCACCCCTGCACCCCCAGCTCTGCTGACGTGAAACACTAGCCCTTGCCTTGGGGCCTCAGGTCACCTTTCATTTGGCCGGAGCTGACTCTGCAGTGCAGTGGTATGAGTCCCTAGAAAGGCATTTGCCAGCACAGGATGGGCTTTGAGAGAAGGCAGCCTTGCTCGCCCACAGCGACTACCCTGCGGTGGAGAGACGTCGGGCCGCAAGCGCTGCTCAGGCAGCTTGGAAGGCCGAAACAAGTCGCTCGCACACGGGCAGAAGGCGTACTTTGCCATCAGTGTCCCACTTTCAGGCTTGATGACACAGCATGTTTATCTGAACGTTCTGTCTAGCTATCTAGTACAAGGGAACGAGGGCCCCCTTCTGGTAAGAAAGGTTTCCCGGTGGGGGGTGCCGTACGTGCAGGAGAGCGTTCCCCACGCTGTGCCAAGTTTGGTACTTGGTGACTCGGGGTGGTCCCGAACGTCCAGCATTGTCCCGGGGACAGCCGTCCAGCGTTTTCTTTTTCAGGCTGGACGTAAACAACTAGCTTCCAGGTGCCGAAGGGAGTCGTCCTTGAGGCGTCCCCTGGTTTCACTGGGGACGCACAGTGGTGTTTCTCAGAAGAGCCCAAATCGCTCCCTGGGGCACACCAGCATGGAATGTAAGGCTGCTCAGAACTGCGTTCCTGAGGCCGTTTGCAGGCTGAACAAACGGGAGGTGTCGAGCGAAGAGGGCAGCACTGTGCCTTTACTGCTGGCACATCCGTGCAGTTAAAGCAAACGGACGTTTCCACTCCGGCGGCTCAAACGCCACACAAGAGCTGGGCGGCACACAGTGCCCTCTCCCAAAACTTACAACGAACGTGAGTGCGCAATGAGTCCTGCGATACCTTACAGAGTTGACGCTCTCCTTTACCGCCTGCTTCCTCACTAGGGCGGCACGCTTCACTTTACTACTGGAAAACGCTGGACTTTGACTCGAGGCCACGGCTCACCTTTCTGTCGCCGGTAATCTCCGGAATGCTCTTGGAGACGCTCCCAGCAAGGAACTGAGACCAGCGAGCCTGATGCGAGTAAACTCGCACTTTTTCCCTGAGGCCTTCTGGAGCAAAGAAAAGACGGGCCCCAGGAGTGTGCCTCAGGCACCCTTCTCGCCGCATCTCATCCACCCGGGGGGGGAAATTACGTTTGGGCAGGGTCGCCCTGTTTCAAACGTGAGCTCAGACAGTTATCCTCAGTAGTTTTCTGACTACCTCAAGGAAACAGCGGGAGGAACAGGGCCTTTCCTCGGAGACACTTTCGGACACAGGGTCCCCTGCAGTGCATCCACTGCCTAGGTCGTGAAGTACCTGAGGCGGGCCTCAGTGCTCCGTCCCATACCTAGCTGTGTTAAGGGTGAAAGATGTACGTTTCTTCCGGCTGCACTCACAGCCTAGCTCGCGCTTCTGCGAGAGTGCCGTCCTGAGCGTTTCCCTGGACTGAGTCGTCAGCACGGGGTGTTTCTGAAGCACAGGTCCGTTTCAGTCAGTGAGGCCGATCGACTTGCAGGGAGGCTGCCCAGCGCTGCTCCCACGCGTCTCTGTTATGACTGGGACACTCTACCTCGGCCCCCAGCAAGCAACGCGTGGCCCTTGCTAGGAATGTGAAGAGTGGCTCCCACGGGCCTCCTTTGCCCCTGAGGTTCCTCAGAAGCGACCGGCCGCTCCTCCGGCACAGAGCAGTCACCATGCCAAAGTGGTGCACGGCCGCCTCTGCTCTGTGTCCCCGGAGGCATCGGGGAGTTCAGGCCATCCAGCGTGGCGCATGGATTCATGGCACCCCTGCACCCCCAGCTCTGCTGACGTGAAACACTAGCCCTTGCCTTGGGGCCTCAGGTCACCTTTCATTTGGCCGGAGCTGACTCTGCAGTGCAGTGGTATGAGTCCCTAGAAAGGCATTTGCCAGCACAGGATGGGCTTTGAGAGAAGGCAGCCTTGCTCGCCCACAGCGACTACCCTGCGGTGGAGAGACGTCGGGCCGCAAGCGCTGCTCAGGCAGCTTGGAAGGCCGAAACAAGTCGCTCGCACACGGGCAGAAGGCGTACTTTGCCATCAGTGTCCCACTTTCAGGCTTGATGACACAGCATGTTTATCTGAACGTTCTGTCTAGCTATCTAGTACAAGGGAACGAGGGCCCCCTTCTGGTAAGAAAGGTTTCCCGGTGGGGGGTGCCGTACGTGCAGGAGAGCGTTCCCCACGCTGTGCCAAGTTTGGTACTTGGTGACTCGGGGTGGTCCCGAACGTCCAGCATTGTCCCGGGGACAGCCGTCCAGCGTTTTCTTTTTCAGGCTGGACGTAAACAACTAGCTTCCAGGTGCCGAAGGGAGTCGTCCTTGAGGCGTCCCCTGGTTTCACTGGGGACGCACAGTGGTGTTTCTCAGAAGAGCCCAAATCGCTCCCTGGGGCACACCAGCATGGAATGTAAGGCTGCTCAGAACTGCGTTCCTGAGGCCGTTTGCAGGCTGAACAAACGGGAGGTGTCGAGCGAAGAGGGCAGCACTGTGCCTTTACTGCTGGCACATCCGTGCAGTTAAAGCAAACGGACGTTTCCACTCCGGCGGCTCAAACGCCACACAAGAGCTGGGCGGCACACAGTGCCCTCTCCCAAAACTTACAACGAACGTGAGTGCGCAATGAGTCCTGCGATACCTTACAGAGTTGACGCTCTCCTTTACCGCCTGCTTCCTCACTAGGGCGGCACGCTTCACTTTACTACTGGAAAACGCTGGACTTTGACTCGAGGCCACGGCTCACCTTTCTGTCGCCGGTAATCTCCGGAATGCTCTTGGAGACGCTCCCAGCAAGGAACTGAGACCAGCGAGCCTGATGCGAGTAAACTCGCACTTTTTCCCTGAGGCCTTCTGGAGCAAAGAAAAGACGGGCCCCAGGAGTGTGCCTCAGGCACCCTTCTCGCCGCATCTCATCCACCCGGGGGGGGAAATTACGTTTGGGCAGGGTCGCCCTGTTTCAAACGTGAGCTCAGACAGTTATCCTCAGTAGTTTTCTGACTACCTCAAGGAAACAGCGGGAGGAACAGGGCCTTTCCTCGGAGACACTTTCGGACACAGGGTCCCCTGCAGTGCATCCACTGCCTAGGTCGTGAAGTACCTGAGGCGGGCCTCAGTGCTCCGTCCCATACCTAGCTGTGTTAAGGGTGAAAGATGTACGTTTCTTCCGGCTGCACTCACAGCCTAGCTCGCGCTTCTGCGAGAGTGCCGTCCTGAGCGTTTCCCTGGACTGAGTCGTCAGCACGGGGTGTTTCTGAAGCACAGGTCCGTTTCAGTCAGTGAGGCCGATCGACTTGCAGGGAGGCTGCCCAGCGCTGCTCCCACGCGTCTCTGTTATGACTGGGACACTCTACCTCGGCCCCCAGCAAGCAACGCGTGGCCCTTGCTAGGAATGTGAAGAGTGGCTCCCACGGGCCTCCTTTGCCCCTGAGGTTCCTCAGAAGCGACCGGCCGCTCCTCCGGCACAGAGCAGTCACCATGCCAAAGTGGTGCACGGCCGCCTCTGCTCTGTGTCCCCGGAGGCATCGGGGAGTTCAGGCCATCCAGCGTGGCGCATGGATTCATGGCACCCCTGCACCCCCAGCTCTGCTGACGTGAAACACTAGCCCTTGCCTTGGGGCCTCAGGTCACCTTTCATTTGGCCGGAGCTGACTCTGCAGTGCAGTGGTATGAGTCCCTAGAAAGGCATTTGCCAGCACAGGATGGGCTTTGAGAGAAGGCAGCCTTGCTCGCCCACAGCGACTACCCTGCGGTGGAGAGACGTCGGGCCGCAAGCGCTGCTCAGGCAGCTTGGAAGGCCGAAACAAGTCGCTCGCACACGGGCAGAAGGCGTACTTTGCCATCAGTGTCCCACTTTCAGGCTTGATGACACAGCATGTTTATCTGAACGTTCTGTCTAGCTATCTAGTACAAGGGAACGAGGGCCCCCTTCTGGTAAGAAAGGTTTCCCGGTGGGGGGTGCCGTACGTGCAGGAGAGCGTTCCCCACGCTGTGCCAAGTTTGGTACTTGGTGACTCGGGGTGGTCCCGAACGTCCAGCATTGTCCCGGGGACAGCCGTCCAGCGTTTTCTTTTTCAGGCTGGACGTAAACAACTAGCTTCCAGGTGCCGAAGGGAGTCGTCCTTGAGGCGTCCCCTGGTTTCACTGGGGACGCACAGTGGTGTTTCTCAGAAGAGCCCAAATCGCTCCCTGGGGCACACCAGCATGGAATGTAAGGCTGCTCAGAACTGCGTTCCTGAGGCCGTTTGCAGGCTGAACAAACGGGAGGTGTCGAGCGAAGAGGGCAGCACTGTGCCTTTACTGCTGGCACATCCGTGCAGTTAAAGCAAACGGACGTTTCCACTCCGGCGGCTCAAACGCCACACAAGAGCTGGGCGGCACACAGTGCCCTCTCCCAAAACTTACAACGAACGTGAGTGCGCAATGAGTCCTGCGATACCTTACAGAGTTGACGCTCTCCTTTACCGCCTGCTTCCTCACTAGGGCGGCACGCTTCACTTTACTACTGGAAAACGCTGGACTTTGACTCGAGGCCACGGCTCACCTTTCTGTCGCCGGTAATCTCCGGAATGCTCTTGGAGACGCTCCCAGCAAGGAACTGAGACCAGCGAGCCTGATGCGAGTAAACTCGCACTTTTTCCCTGAGGCCTTCTGGAGCAAAGAAAAGACGGGCCCCAGGAGTGTGCCTCAGGCACCCTTCTCGCCGCATCTCATCCACCCGGGGGGGGAAATTACGTTTGGGCAGGGTCGCCCTGTTTCAAACGTGAGCTCAGACAGTTATCCTCAGTAGTTTTCTGACTACCTCAAGGAAACAGCGGGAGGAACAGGGCCTCTCCTCGGAGACACTTTCGGACACAGGGTCCCCTGCAGTGCATCCACCGCCTAGGTCGTGAAGTACCTGAGGCGGGCCTCAGTGCTCCGTCCCATACCTAGCTGTGTTAAGGGTGAAAGATGTACGTTTCTTCCGGCTGCACTCACAGCCTAGCTCGCGCTTCTGCGAGAGTGCCGTCCTGAGCGTTTCCCTGGACTGAGTCGTCAGCACGGGGTGTTTCTGAAGCACAGGTCCGTTTCAGTCAGTGAGGCCGATCGACTTGCAGGGAGGCTGCCCAGCGCTGCTCCCACGCGTCTCTGTTATGACTGGGACACTCTACCTCGGCCCCCAGCAAGCAACGCGTGGCCCTTGCTAGGAATGTGAAGAGTGGCTCCCACGGGCCTCCTTTGCCCCTGAGGTTCCTCAGAAGCGACCGGCCGCTCCTCCGGCACAGAGCAGTCACCATGCCAAAGTGGTGCACGGCCGCCTCTGCTCTGTGTCCCCGGAGGCATCGGGGAGTTCAGGCCATCCAGCGTGGCGCATGGATTCATGGCACCCCTGCACCCCCAGCTCTGCTGACGTGAAACACTAGCCCTTGCCTTGGGGCCTCAGGTCACCTTTCATTTGGCCGGAGCTGACTCTGCAGTGCAGTGGTATGAGTCCCTAGAAAGGCATTTGCCAGCACAGGATGGGCTTTGAGAGAAGGCAGCCTTGCTCGCCCACAGCGACTACCCTGCGGTGGAGAGACGTCGGGCCGCAAGCGCTGCTCAGGCAGCTTGGAAGGCCGAAACAAGTCGCTCGCACACGGGCAGAAGGCGTACTTTGCCATCAGTGTCCCACTTTCAGGCTTGATGACACAGCATGTTTATCTGAACGTTCTGTCTAGCTATCTAGTACAAGGGAACGAGGGCCCCCTTCTGGTAAGAAAGGTTTCCCGGTGGGGGGTGCCGTACGTGCAGGAGAGCGTTCCCCACGCTGTGCCAAGTTTGGTACTTGGTGACTCGGGGTGGTCCCGAACGTCCAGCATTGTCCCGGGGACAGCCGTCCAGCGTTTTCTTTTTCAGGCTGGACGTAAACAACTAGCTTCCAGGTGCCGAAGGGAGTCGTCCTTGAGGCGTCCCCTGGTTTCACTGGGGACGCACAGTGGTGTTTCTCAGAAGAGCCCAAATCGCTCCCTGGGGCACACCAGCATGGAATGTAAGGCTGCTCAGAACTGCGTTCCTGAGGCCGTTTGCAGGCTGAACAAACGGGAGGTGTCGAGCGAAGAGGGCAGCACTGTGCCTTTACTGCTGGCACATCCGTGCAGTTAAAGCAAACGGACGTTTCCACTCCGGCGGCTCAAACGCCACACAAGAGCTGGGCGGCACACAGTGCCCTCTCCCAAAACTTACAACGAACGTGAGTGCGCAATGAGTCCTGCGATACCTTACAGAGTTGACGCTCTCCTTTACCGCCTGCTTCCTCACTAGGGCGGCACGCTTCACTTTACTACTGGAAAACGCTGGACTTTGACTCGAGGCCACGGCTCACCTTTCTGTCGCCGGTAATCTCCGGAATGCTCTTGGAGACGCTCCCAGCAAGGAACTGAGACCAGCGAGCCTGATGCGAGTAAACTCGCACTTTTTCCCTGAGGCCTTCTGGAGCAAAGAAAAGACGGGCCCCAGGAGTGTGCCTCAGGCACCCTTCTCGCCGCATCTCATCCACCCGGGGGGGGAAATTACGTTTGGGCAGGGTCGCCCTGTTTCAAACGTGAGCTCAGACAGTTATCCTCAGTAGTTTTCTGACTACCTCAAGGAAACAGCGGGAGGAACAGGGCCTTTCCTCGGAGACACTTTCGGACACAGGGTCCCCTGCAGTGCATCCACTGCCTAGGTCGTGAAGTACCTGAGGCGGGCCTCAGTGCTCCGTCCCATACCTAGCTGTGTTAAGGGTGAAAGATGTACGTTTCTTCCGGCTGCACTCACAGCCTAGCTCGCGCTTCTGCGAGAGTGCCGTCCTGAGCGTTTCCCTGGACTGAGTCGTCAGCACGGGGTGTTTCTGAAGCACAGGTCCGTTTCAGTCAGTGAGGCCGATCGACTTGCAGGGAGGCTGCCCAGCGCTGCTCCCACGCGTCTCTGTTATGACTGGGACACTCTACCTCGGCCCCCAGCAAGCAACGCGTGGCCCTTGCTAGGAATGTGAAGAGTGGCTCCCACGGGCCTCCTTTGCCCCTGAGGTTCCTCAGAAGCGACCGGCCGCTCCTCCGGCACAGAGCAGTCACCATGCCAAAGTGGTGCACGGCCGCCTCTGCTCTGTGTCCCCGGAGGCATCGGGGAGTTCAGGCCATCCAGCGTGGCGCATGGATTCATGGCACCCCTGCACCCCCAGCTCTGCTGACGTGAAACACTAGCCCTTGCCTTGGGGCCTCAGGTCACCTTTCATTTGGCCGGAGCTGACTCTGCAGTGCAGTGGTATGAGTCCCTAGAAAGGCATTTGCCAGCACAGGATGGGCTTTGAGAGAAGGCAGCCTTGCTCGCCCACAGCGACTACCCTGCGGTGGAGAGACGTCGGGCCGCAAGCGCTGCTCAGGCAGCTTGGAAGGCCGAAACAAGTCGCTCGCACACGGGCAGAAGGCGTACTTTGCCATCAGTGTCCCACTTTCAGGCTTGATGACACAGCATGTTTATCTGAACGTTCTGTCTAGCTATCTAGTACAAGGGAACGAGGGCCCCCTTCTGGTAAGAAAGGTTTCCCGGTGGGGGGTGCCGTACGTGCAGGAGAGCGTTCCCCACGCTGTGCCAAGTTTGGTACTTGGTGACTCGGGGTGGTCCCGAACGTCCAGCATTGTCCCGGGGACAGCCGTCCAGCGTTTTCTTTTTCAGGCTGGACGTAAACAACTAGCTTCCAGGTGCCGAAGGGAGTCGTCCTTGAGGCGTCCCCTGGTTTCACTGGGGACGCACAGTGGTGTTTCTCAGAAGAGCCCAAATCGCTCCCTGGGGCACACCAGCATGGAATGTAAGGCTGCTCAGAACTGCGTTCCTGAGGCCGTTTGCAGGCTGAACAAACGGGAGGTGTCGAGCGAAGAGGGCAGCACTGTGCCTTTACTGCTGGCACATCCGTGCAGTTAAAGCAAACGGACGTTTCCACTCCGGCGGCTCAAACGCCACACAAGAGCTGGGCGGCACACAGTGCCCTCTCCCAAAACTTACAACGAACGTGAGTGCGCAATGAGTCCTGCGATACCTTACAGAGTTGACGCTCTCCTTTACCGCCTGCTTCCTCACTAGGGCGGCACGCTTCACTTTACTACTGGAAAACGCTGGACTTTGACTCGAGGCCACGGCTCACCTTTCTGTCGCCGGTAATCTCCGGAATGCTCTTGGAGACGCTCCCAGCAAGGAACTGAGACCAGCGAGCCTGATGCGAGTAAACTCGCACTTTTTCCCTGAGGCCTTCTGGAGCAAAGAAAAGACGGGCCCCAGGAGTGTGCCTCAGGCACCCTTCTCGCCGCATCTCATCCACCCGGGGGGGGAAATTACGTTTGGGCAGGGTCGCCCTGTTTCAAACGTGAGCTCAGACAGTTATCCTCAGTAGTTTTCTGACTACCTCAAGGAAACAGCGGGAGGAACAGGGCCTCTCCTCGGAGACACTTTCGGACACAGGGTCCCCTGCAGTGCATCCACCGCCTAGGTCGTGAAGTACCTGAGGCGGGCCTCAGTGCTCCGTCCCATACCTAGCTGTGTTAAGGGTGAAAGATGTACGTTTCTTCCGGCTGCACTCACAGCCTAGCTCGCGCTTCTGCGAGAGTGCCGTCCTGAGCGTTTCCCTGGACTGAGTCGTCAGCACGGGGTGTTTCTGAAGCACAGGTCCGTTTCAGTCAGTGAGGCCGATCGACTTGCAGGGAGGCTGCCCAGCGCTGCTCCCACGCGTCTCTGTTATGACTGGGACACTCTACCTCGGCCCCCAGCAAGCAACGCGTGGCCCTTGCTAGGAATGTGAAGAGTGGCTCCCACGGGCCTCCTTTGCCCCTGAGGTTCCTCAGAAGCGACCGGCCGCTCCTCCGGCACAGAGCAGTCACCATGCCAAAGTGGTGCACGGCCGCCTCTGCTCTGTGTCCCCGGAGGCATCGGGGAGTTCAGGCCATCCAGCGTGGCGCATGGATTCATGGCACCCCTGCACCCCCAGCTCTGCTGACGTGAAACACTAGCCCTTGCCTTGGGGCCTCAGGTCACCTTTCATTTGGCCGGAGCTGACTCTGCAGTGCAGTGGTATGAGTCCCTAGAAAGGCATTTGCCAGCACAGGATGGGCTTTGAGAGAAGGCAGCCTTGCTCGCCCACAGCGACTACCCTGCGGTGGAGAGACGTCGGGCCGCAAGCGCTGCTCAGGCAGCTTGGAAGGCCGAAACAAGTCGCTCGCACACGGGCAGAAGGCGTACTTTGCCATCAGTGTCCCACTTTCAGGCTTGATGACACAGCATGTTTATCTGAACGTTCTGTCTAGCTATCTAGTACAAGGGAACGAGGGCCCCCTTCTGGTAAGAAAGGTTTCCCGGTGGGGGGTGCCGTACGTGCAGGAGAGCGTTCCCCACGCTGTGCCAAGTTTGGTACTTGGTGACTCGGGGTGGTCCCGAACGTCCAGCATTGTCCCGGGGACAGCCGTCCAGCGTTTTCTTTTTCAGGCTGGACGTAAACAACTAGCTTCCAGGTGCCGAAGGGAGTCGTCCTTGAGGCGTCCCCTGGTTTCACTGGGGACGCACAGTGGTGTTTCTCAGAAGAGCCCAAATCGCTCCCTGGGGCACACCAGCATGGAATGTAAGGCTGCTCAGAACTGCGTTCCTGAGGCCGTTTGCAGGCTGAACAAACGGGAGGTGTCGAGCGAAGAGGGCAGCACTGTGCCTTTACTGCTGGCACATCCGTGCAGTTAAAGCAAACGGACGTTTCCACTCCGGCGGCTCAAACGCCACACAAGAGCTGGGCGGCACACAGTGCCCTCTCCCAAAACTTACAACGAACGTGAGTGCGCAATGAGTCCTGCGATACCTTACAGAGTTGACGCTCTCCTTTACCGCCTGCTTCCTCACTAGGGCGGCACGCTTCACTTTACTACTGGAAAACGCTGGACTTTGACTCGAGGCCACGGCTCACCTTTCTGTCGCCGGTAATCTCCGGAATGCTCTTGGAGACGCTCCCAGCAAGGAACTGAGACCAGCGAGCCTGATGCGAGTAAACTCGCACTTTTTCCCTGAGGCCTTCTGGAGCAAAGAAAAGACGGGCCCCAGGAGTGTGCCTCAGGCACCCTTCTCGCCGCATCTCATCCACCCGGGGGGGGAAATTACGTTTGGGCAGGGTCGCCCTGTTTCAAACGTGAGCTCAGACAGTTATCCTCAGTAGTTTTCTGACTACCTCAAGGAAACAGCGGGAGGAACAGGGCCTCTCCTCGGAGACACTTTCGGACACAGGGTCCCCTGCAGTGCATCCACCGCCTAGGTCGTGAAGTACCTGAGGCGGGCCTCAGTGCTCCGTCCCATACCTAGCTGTGTTAAGGGTGAAAGATGTACGTTTCTTCCGGCTGCACTCACAGCCTAGCTCGCGCTTCTGCGAGAGTGCCGTCCTGAGCGTTTCCCTGGACTGAGTCGTCAGCACGGGGTGTTTCTGAAGCACAGGTCCGTTTCAGTCAGTGAGGCCGATCGACTTGCAGGGAGGCTGCCCAGCGCTGCTCCCACGCGTCTCTGTTATGACTGGGACACTCTACCTCGGCCCCCAGCAAGCAACGCGTGGCCCTTGCTAGGAATGTGAAGAGTGGCTCCCACGGGCCTCCTTTGCCCCTGAGGTTCCTCAGAAGCGACCGGCCGCTCCTCCGGCACAGAGCAGTCACCATGCCAAAGTGGTGCACGGCCGCCTCTGCTCTGTGTCCCCGGAGGCATCGGGGAGTTCAGGCCATCCAGCGTGGCGCATGGATTCATGGCACCCCTGCACCCCCAGCTCTGCTGACGTGAAACACTAGCCCTTGCCTTGGGGCCTCAGGTCACCTTTCATTTGGCCGGAGCTGACTCTGCAGTGCAGTGGTATGAGTCCCTAGAAAGGCATTTGCCAGCACAGGATGGGCTTTGAGAGAAGGCAGCCTTGCTCGCCCACAGCGACTACCCTGCGGTGGAGAGACGTCGGGCCGCAAGCGCTGCTCAGGCAGCTTGGAAGGCCGAAACAAGTCGCTCGCACACGGGCAGAAGGCGTACTTTGCCATCAGTGTCCCACTTTCAGGCTTGATGACACAGCATGTTTATCTGAACGTTCTGTCTAGCTATCTAGTACAAGGGAACGAGGGCCCCCTTCTGGTAAGAAAGGTTTCCCGGTGGGGGGTGCCGTACGTGCAGGAGAGCGTTCCCCACGCTGTGCCAAGTTTGGTACTTGGTGACTCGGGGTGGTCCCGAACGTCCAGCATTGTCCCGGGGACAGCCGTCCAGCGTTTTCTTTTTCAGGCTGGACGTAAACAACTAGCTTCCAGGTGCCGAAGGGAGTCGTCCTTGAGGCGTCCCCTGGTTTCACTGGGGACGCACAGTGGTGTTTCTCAGAAGAGCCCAAATCGCTCCCTGGGGCACACCAGCATGGAATGTAAGGCTGCTCAGAACTGCGTTCCTGAGGCCGTTTGCAGGCTGAACAAACGGGAGGTGTCGAGCGAAGAGGGCAGCACTGTGCCTTTACTGCTGGCACATCCGTGCAGTTAAAGCAAACGGACGTTTCCACTCCGGCGGCTCAAACGCCACACAAGAGCTGGGCGGCACACAGTGCCCTCTCCCAAAACTTACAACGAACGTGAGTGCGCAATGAGTCCTGCGATACCTTACAGAGTTGACGCTCTCCTTTACCGCCTGCTTCCTCACTAGGGCGGCACGCTTCACTTTACTACTGGAAAACGCTGGACTTTGACTCGAGGCCACGGCTCACCTTTCTGTCGCCGGTAATCTCCGGAATGCTCTTGGAGACGCTCCCAGCAAGGAACTGAGACCAGCGAGCCTGATGCGAGTAAACTCGCACTTTTTCCCTGAGGCCTTCTGGAGCAAAGAAAAGACGGGCCCCAGGAGTGTGCCTCAGGCACCCTTCTCGCCGCATCTCATCCACCCGGGGGGGGAAATTACGTTTGGGCAGGGTCGCCCTGTTTCAAACGTGAGCTCAGACAGTTATCCTCAGTAGTTTTCTGACTACCTCAAGGAAACAGCGGGAGGAACAGGGCCTTTCCTCGGAGACACTTTCGGACACAGGGTCCCCTGCAGTGCATCCACTGCCTAGGTCGTGAAGTACCTGAGGCGGGCCTCAGTGCTCCGTCCCATACCTAGCTGTGTTAAGGGTGAAAGATGTACGTTTCTTCCGGCTGCACTCACAGCCTAGCTCGCGCTTCTGCGAGAGTGCCGTCCTGAGCGTTTCCCTGGACTGAGTCGTCAGCACGGGGTGTTTCTGAAGCACAGGTCCGTTTCAGTCAGTGAGGCCGATCGACTTGCAGGGAGGCTGCCCAGCGCTGCTCCCACGCGTCTCTGTTATGACTGGGACACTCTACCTCGGCCCCCAGCAAGCAACGCGTGGCCCTTGCTAGGAATGTGAAGAGTGGCTCCCACGGGCCTCCTTTGCCCCTGAGGTTCCTCAGAAGCGACCGGCCGCTCCTCCGGCACAGAGCAGTCACCATGCCAAAGTGGTGCACGGCCGCCTCTGCTCTGTGTCCCCGGAGGCATCGGGGAGTTCAGGCCATCCAGCGTGGCGCATGGATTCATGGCACCCCTGCACCCCCAGCTCTGCTGACGTGAAACACTAGCCCTTGCCTTGGGGCCTCAGGTCACCTTTCATTTGGCCGGAGCTGACTCTGCAGTGCAGTGGTATGAGTCCCTAGAAAGGCATTTGCCAGCACAGGATGGGCTTTGAGAGAAGGCAGCCTTGCTCGCCCACAGCGACTACCCTGCGGTGGAGAGACGTCGGGCCGCAAGCGCTGCTCAGGCAGCTTGGAAGGCCGAAACAAGTCGCTCGCACACGGGCAGAAGGCGTACTTTGCCATCAGTGTCCCACTTTCAGGCTTGATGACACAGCATGTTTATCTGAACGTTCTGTCTAGCTATCTAGTACAAGGGAACGAGGGCCCCCTTCTGGTAAGAAAGGTTTCCCGGTGGGGGGTGCCGTACGTGCAGGAGAGCGTTCCCCACGCTGTGCCAAGTTTGGTACTTGGTGACTCGGGGTGGTCCCGAACGTCCAGCATTGTCCCGGGGACAGCCGTCCAGCGTTTTCTTTTTCAGGCTGGACGTAAACAACTAGCTTCCAGGTGCCGAAGGGAGTCGTCCTTGAGGCGTCCCCTGGTTTCACTGGGGACGCACAGTGGTGTTTCTCAGAAGAGCCCAAATCGCTCCCTGGGGCACACCAGCATGGAATGTAAGGCTGCTCAGAACTGCGTTCCTGAGGCCGTTTGCAGGCTGAACAAACGGGAGGTGTCGAGCGAAGAGGGCAGCACTGTGCCTTTACTGCTGGCACATCCGTGCAGTTAAAGCAAACGGACGTTTCCACTCCGGCGGCTCAAACGCCACACAAGAGCTGGGCGGCACACAGTGCCCTCTCCCAAAACTTACAACGAACGTGAGTGCGCAATGAGTCCTGCGATACCTTACAGAGTTGACGCTCTCCTTTACCGCCTGCTTCCTCACTAGGGCGGCACGCTTCACTTTACTACTGGAAAACGCTGGACTTTGACTCGAGGCCACGGCTCACCTTTCTGTCGCCGGTAATCTCCGGAATGCTCTTGGAGACGCTCCCAGCAAGGAACTGAGACCAGCGAGCCTGATGCGAGTAAACTCGCACTTTTTCCCTGAGGCCTTCTGGAGCAAAGAAAAGACGGGCCCCAGGAGTGTGCCTCAGGCACCCTTCTCGCCGCATCTCATCCACCCGGGGGGGGAAATTACGTTTGGGCAGGGTCGCCCTGTTTCAAACGTGAGCTCAGACAGTTATCCTCAGTAGTTTTCTGACTACCTCAAGGAAACAGCGGGAGGAACAGGGCCTTTCCTCGGAGACACTTTCGGACACAGGGTCCCCTGCAGTGCATCCACTGCCTAGGTCGTGAAGTACCTGAGGCGGGCCTCAGTGCTCCGTCCCATACCTAGCTGTGTTAAGGGTGAAAGATGTACGTTTCTTCCGGCTGCACTCACAGCCTAGCTCGCGCTTCTGCGAGAGTGCCGTCCTGAGCGTTTCCCTGGACTGAGTCGTCAGCACGGGGTGTTTCTGAAGCACAGGTCCGTTTCAGTCAGTGAGGCCGATCGACTTGCAGGGAGGCTGCCCAGCGCTGCTCCCACGCGTCTCTGTTATGACTGGGACACTCTACCTCGGCCCCCAGCAAGCAACGCGTGGCCCTTGCTAGGAATGTGAAGAGTGGCTCCCACGGGCCTCCTTTGCCCCTGAGGTTCCTCAGAAGCGACCGGCCGCTCCTCCGGCACAGAGCAGTCACCATGCCAAAGTGGTGCACGGCCGCCTCTGCTCTGTGTCCCCGGAGGCATCGGGGAGTTCAGGCCATCCAGCGTGGCGCATGGATTCATGGCACCCCTGCACCCCCAGCTCTGCTGACGTGAAACACTAGCCCTTGCCTTGGGGCCTCAGGTCACCTTTCATTTGGCCGGAGCTGACTCTGCAGTGCAGTGGTATGAGTCCCTAGAAAGGCATTTGCCAGCACAGGATGGGCTTTGAGAGAAGGCAGCCTTGCTCGCCCACAGCGACTACCCTGCGGTGGAGAGACGTCGGGCCGCAAGCGCTGCTCAGGCAGCTTGGAAGGCCGAAACAAGTCGCTCGCACACGGGCAGAAGGCGTACTTTGCCATCAGTGTCCCACTTTCAGGCTTGATGACACAGCATGTTTATCTGAACGTTCTGTCTAGCTATCTAGTACAAGGGAACGAGGGCCCCCTTCTGGTAAGAAAGGTTTCCCGGTGGGGGGTGCCGTACGTGCAGGAGAGCGTTCCCCACGCTGTGCCAAGTTTGGTACTTGGTGACTCGGGGTGGTCCCGAACGTCCAGCATTGTCCCGGGGACAGCCGTCCAGCGTTTTCTTTTTCAGGCTGGACGTAAACAACTAGCTTCCAGGTGCCGAAGGGAGTCGTCCTTGAGGCGTCCCCTGGTTTCACTGGGGACGCACAGTGGTGTTTCTCAGAAGAGCCCAAATCGCTCCCTGGGGCACACCAGCATGGAATGTAAGGCTGCTCAGAACTGCGTTCCTGAGGCCGTTTGCAGGCTGAACAAACGGGAGGTGTCGAGCGAAGAGGGCAGCACTGTGCCTTTACTGCTGGCACATCCGTGCAGTTAAAGCAAACGGACGTTTCCACTCCGGCGGCTCAAACGCCACACAAGAGCTGGGCGGCACACAGTGCCCTCTCCCAAAACTTACAACGAACGTGAGTGCGCAATGAGTCCTGCGATACCTTACAGAGTTGACGCTCTCCTTTACCGCCTGCTTCCTCACTAGGGCGGCACGCTTCACTTTACTACTGGAAAACGCTGGACTTTGACTCGAGGCCACGGCTCACCTTTCTGTCGCCGGTAATCTCCGGAATGCTCTTGGAGACGCTCCCAGCAAGGAACTGAGACCAGCGAGCCTGATGCGAGTAAACTCGCACTTTTTCCCTGAGGCCTTCTGGAGCAAAGAAAAGACGGGCCCCAGGAGTGTGCCTCAGGCACCCTTCTCGCCGCATCTCATCCACCCGGGGGGGGAAATTACGTTTGGGCAGGGTCGCCCTGTTTCAAACGTGAGCTCAGACAGTTATCCTCAGTAGTTTTCTGACTACCTCAAGGAAACAGCGGGAGGAACAGGGCCTTTCCTCGGAGACACTTTCGGACACAGGGTCCCCTGCAGTGCATCCACTGCCTAGGTCGTGAAGTACCTGAGGCGGGCCTCAGTGCTCCGTCCCATACCTAGCTGTGTTAAGGGTGAAAGATGTACGTTTCTTCCGGCTGCACTCACAGCCTAGCTCGCGCTTCTGCGAGAGTGCCGTCCTGAGCGTTTCCCTGGACTGAGTCGTCAGCACGGGGTGTTTCTGAAGCACAGGTCCGTTTCAGTCAGTGAGGCCGATCGACTTGCAGGGAGGCTGCCCAGCGCTGCTCCCACGCGTCTCTGTTATGACTGGGACACTCTACCTCGGCCCCCAGCAAGCAACGCGTGGCCCTTGCTAGGAATGTGAAGAGTGGCTCCCACGGGCCTCCTTTGCCCCTGAGGTTCCTCAGAAGCGACCGGCCGCTCCTCCGGCACAGAGCAGTCACCATGCCAAAGTGGTGCACGGCCGCCTCTGCTCTGTGTCCCCGGAGGCATCGGGGAGTTCAGGCCATCCAGCGTGGCGCATGGATTCATGGCACCCCTGCACCCCCAGCTCTGCTGACGTGAAACACTAGCCCTTGCCTTGGGGCCTCAGGTCACCTTTCATTTGGCCGGAGCTGACTCTGCAGTGCAGTGGTATGAGTCCCTAGAAAGGCATTTGCCAGCACAGGATGGGCTTTGAGAGAAGGCAGCCTTGCTCGCCCACAGCGACTACCCTGCGGTGGAGAGACGTCGGGCCGCAAGCGCTGCTCAGGCAGCTTGGAAGGCCGAAACAAGTCGCTCGCACACGGGCAGAAGGCGTACTTTGCCATCAGTGTCCCACTTTCAGGCTTGATGACACAGCATGTTTATCTGAACGTTCTGTCTAGCTATCTAGTACAAGGGAACGAGGGCCCCCTTCTGGTAAGAAAGGTTTCCCGGTGGGGGGTGCCGTACGTGCAGGAGAGCGTTCCCCACGCTGTGCCAAGTTTGGTACTTGGTGACTCGGGGTGGTCCCGAACGTCCAGCATTGTCCCGGGGACAGCCGTCCAGCGTTTTCTTTTTCAGGCTGGACGTAAACAACTAGCTTCCAGGTGCCGAAGGGAGTCGTCCTTGAGGCGTCCCCTGGTTTCACTGGGGACGCACAGTGGTGTTTCTCAGAAGAGCCCAAATCGCTCCCTGGGGCACACCAGCATGGAATGTAAGGCTGCTCAGAACTGCGTTCCTGAGGCCGTTTGCAGGCTGAACAAACGGGAGGTGTCGAGCGAAGAGGGCAGCACTGTGCCTTTACTGCTGGCACATCCGTGCAGTTAAAGCAAACGGACGTTTCCACTCCGGCGGCTCAAACGCCACACAAGAGCTGGGCGGCACACAGTGCCCTCTCCCAAAACTTACAACGAACGTGAGTGCGCAATGAGTCCTGCGATACCTTACAGAGTTGACGCTCTCCTTTACCGCCTGCTTCCTCACTAGGGCGGCACGCTTCACTTTACTACTGGAAAACGCTGGACTTTGACTCGAGGCCACGGCTCACCTTTCTGTCGCCGGTAATCTCCGGAATGCTCTTGGAGACGCTCCCAGCAAGGAACTGAGACCAGCGAGCCTGATGCGAGTAAACTCGCACTTTTTCCCTGAGGCCTTCTGGAGCAAAGAAAAGACGGGCCCCAGGAGTGTGCCTCAGGCACCCTTCTCGCCGCATCTCATCCACCCGGGGGGGGAAATTACGTTTGGGCAGGGTCGCCCTGTTTCAAACGTGAGCTCAGACAGTTATCCTCAGTAGTTTTCTGACTACCTCAAGGAAACAGCGGGAGGAACAGGGCCTTTCCTCGGAGACACTTTCGGACACAGGGTCCCCTGCAGTGCATCCACTGCCTAGGTCGTGAAGTACCTGAGGCGGGCCTCAGTGCTCCGTCCCATACCTAGCTGTGTTAAGGGTGAAAGATGTACGTTTCTTCCGGCTGCACTCACAGCCTAGCTCGCGCTTCTGCGAGAGTGCCGTCCTGAGCGTTTCCCTGGACTGAGTCGTCAGCACGGGGTGTTTCTGAAGCACAGGTCCGTTTCAGTCAGTGAGGCCGATCGACTTGCAGGGAGGCTGCCCAGCGCTGCTCCCACGCGTCTCTGTTATGACTGGGACACTCTACCTCGGCCCCCAGCAAGCAACGCGTGGCCCTTGCTAGGAATGTGAAGAGTGGCTCCCACGGGCCTCCTTTGCCCCTGAGGTTCCTCAGAAGCGACCGGCCGCTCCTCCGGCACAGAGCAGTCACCATGCCAAAGTGGTGCACGGCCGCCTCTGCTCTGTGTCCCCGGAGGCATCGGGGAGTTCAGGCCATCCAGCGTGGCGCATGGATTCATGGCACCCCTGCACCCCCAGCTCTGCTGACGTGAAACACTAGCCCTTGCCTTGGGGCCTCAGGTCACCTTTCATTTGGCCGGAGCTGACTCTGCAGTGCAGTGGTATGAGTCCCTAGAAAGGCATTTGCCAGCACAGGATGGGCTTTGAGAGAAGGCAGCCTTGCTCGCCCACAGCGACTACCCTGCGGTGGAGAGACGTCGGGCCGCAAGCGCTGCTCAGGCAGCTTGGAAGGCCGAAACAAGTCGCTCGCACACGGGCAGAAGGCGTACTTTGCCATCAGTGTCCCACTTTCAGGCTTGATGACACAGCATGTTTATCTGAACGTTCTGTCTAGCTATCTAGTACAAGGGAACGAGGGCCCCCTTCTGGTAAGAAAGGTTTCCCGGTGGGGGGTGCCGTACGTGCAGGAGAGCGTTCCCCACGCTGTGCCAAGTTTGGTACTTGGTGACTCGGGGTGGTCCCGAACGTCCAGCATTGTCCCGGGGACAGCCGTCCAGCGTTTTCTTTTTCAGGCTGGACGTAAACAACTAGCTTCCAGGTGCCGAAGGGAGTCGTCCTTGAGGCGTCCCCTGGTTTCACTGGGGACGCACAGTGGTGTTTCTCAGAAGAGCCCAAATCGCTCCCTGGGGCACACCAGCATGGAATGTAAGGCTGCTCAGAACTGCGTTCCTGAGGCCGTTTGCAGGCTGAACAAACGGGAGGTGTCGAGCGAAGAGGGCAGCACTGTGCCTTTACTGCTGGCACATCCGTGCAGTTAAAGCAAACGGACGTTTCCACTCCGGCGGCTCAAACGCCACACAAGAGCTGGGCGGCACACAGTGCCCTCTCCCAAAACTTACAACGAACGTGAGTGCGCAATGAGTCCTGCGATACCTTACAGAGTTGACGCTCTCCTTTACCGCCTGCTTCCTCACTAGGGCGGCACGCTTCACTTTACTACTGGAAAACGCTGGACTTTGACTCGAGGCCACGGCTCACCTTTCTGTCGCCGGTAATCTCCGGAATGCTCTTGGAGACGCTCCCAGCAAGGAACTGAGACCAGCGAGCCTGATGCGAGTAAACTCGCACTTTTTCCCTGAGGCCTTCTGGAGCAAAGAAAAGACGGGCCCCAGGAGTGTGCCTCAGGCACCCTTCTCGCCGCATCTCATCCACCCGGGGGGGGAAATTACGTTTGGGCAGGGTCGCCCTGTTTCAAACGTGAGCTCAGACAGTTATCCTCAGTAGTTTTCTGACTACCTCAAGGAAACAGCGGGAGGAACAGGGCCTTTCCTCGGAGACACTTTCGGACACAGGGTCCCCTGCAGTGCATCCACTGCCTAGGTCGTGAAGTACCTGAGGCGGGCCTCAGTGCTCCGTCCCATACCTAGCTGTGTTAAGGGTGAAAGATGTACGTTTCTTCCGGCTGCACTCACAGCCTAGCTCGCGCTTCTGCGAGAGTGCCGTCCTGAGCGTTTCCCTGGACTGAGTCGTCAGCACGGGGTGTTTCTGAAGCACAGGTCCGTTTCAGTCAGTGAGGCCGATCGACTTGCAGGGAGGCTGCCCAGCGCTGCTCCCACGCGTCTCTGTTATGACTGGGACACTCTACCTCGGCCCCCAGCAAGCAACGCGTGGCCCTTGCTAGGAATGTGAAGAGTGGCTCCCACGGGCCTCCTTTGCCCCTGAGGTTCCTCAGAAGCGACCGGCCGCTCCTCCGGCACAGAGCAGTCACCATGCCAAAGTGGTGCACGGCCGCCTCTGCTCTGTGTCCCCGGAGGCATCGGGGAGTTCAGGCCATCCAGCGTGGCGCATGGATTCATGGCACCCCTGCACCCCCAGCTCTGCTGACGTGAAACACTAGCCCTTGCCTTGGGGCCTCAGGTCACCTTTCATTTGGCCGGAGCTGACTCTGCAGTGCAGTGGTATGAGTCCCTAGAAAGGCATTTGCCAGCACAGGATGGGCTTTGAGAGAAGGCAGCCTTGCTCGCCCACAGCGACTACCCTGCGGTGGAGAGACGTCGGGCCGCAAGCGCTGCTCAGGCAGCTTGGAAGGCCGAAACAAGTCGCTCGCACACGGGCAGAAGGCGTACTTTGCCATCAGTGTCCCACTTTCAGGCTTGATGACACAGCATGTTTATCTGAACGTTCTGTCTAGCTATCTAGTACAAGGGAACGAGGGCCCCCTTCTGGTAAGAAAGGTTTCCCGGTGGGGGGTGCCGTACGTGCAGGAGAGCGTTCCCCACGCTGTGCCAAGTTTGGTACTTGGTGACTCGGGGTGGTCCCGAACGTCCAGCATTGTCCCGGGGACAGCCGTCCAGCGTTTTCTTTTTCAGGCTGGACGTAAACAACTAGCTTCCAGGTGCCGAAGGGAGTCGTCCTTGAGGCGTCCCCTGGTTTCACTGGGGACGCACAGTGGTGTTTCTCAGAAGAGCCCAAATCGCTCCCTGGGGCACACCAGCATGGAATGTAAGGCTGCTCAGAACTGCGTTCCTGAGGCCGTTTGCAGGCTGAACAAACGGGAGGTGTCGAGCGAAGAGGGCAGCACTGTGCCTTTACTGCTGGCACATCCGTGCAGTTAAAGCAAACGGACGTTTCCACTCCGGCGGCTCAAACGCCACACAAGAGCTGGGCGGCACACAGTGCCCTCTCCCAAAACTTACAACGAACGTGAGTGCGCAATGAGTCCTGCGATACCTTACAGAGTTGACGCTCTCCTTTACCGCCTGCTTCCTCACTAGGGCGGCACGCTTCACTTTACTACTGGAAAACGCTGGACTTTGACTCGAGGCCACGGCTCACCTTTCTGTCGCCGGTAATCTCCGGAATGCTCTTGGAGACGCTCCCAGCAAGGAACTGAGACCAGCGAGCCTGATGCGAGTAAACTCGCACTTTTTCCCTGAGGCCTTCTGGAGCAAAGAAAAGACGGGCCCCAGGAGTGTGCCTCAGGCACCCTTCTCGCCGCATCTCATCCACCCGGGGGGGGAAATTACGTTTGGGCAGGGTCGCCCTGTTTCAAACGTGAGCTCAGACAGTTATCCTCAGTAGTTTTCTGACTACCTCAAGGAAACAGCGGGAGGAACAGGGCCTTTCCTCGGAGACACTTTCGGACACAGGGTCCCCTGCAGTGCATCCACTGCCTAGGTCGTGAAGTACCTGAGGCGGGCCTCAGTGCTCCGTCCCATACCTAGCTGTGTTAAGGGTGAAAGATGTACGTTTCTTCCGGCTGCACTCACAGCCTAGCTCGCGCTTCTGCGAGAGTGCCGTCCTGAGCGTTTCCCTGGACTGAGTCGTCAGCACGGGGTGTTTCTGAAGCACAGGTCCGTTTCAGTCAGTGAGGCCGATCGACTTGCAGGGAGGCTGCCCAGCGCTGCTCCCACGCGTCTCTGTTATGACTGGGACACTCTACCTCGGCCCCCAGCAAGCAACGCGTGGCCCTTGCTAGGAATGTGAAGAGTGGCTCCCACGGGCCTCCTTTGCCCCTGAGGTTCCTCAGAAGCGACCGGCCGCTCCTCCGGCACAGAGCAGTCACCATGCCAAAGTGGTGCACGGCCGCCTCTGCTCTGTGTCCCCGGAGGCATCGGGGAGTTCAGGCCATCCAGCGTGGCGCATGGATTCATGGCACCCCTGCACCCCCAGCTCTGCTGACGTGAAACACTAGCCCTTGCCTTGGGGCCTCAGGTCACCTTTCATTTGGCCGGAGCTGACTCTGCAGTGCAGTGGTATGAGTCCCTAGAAAGGCATTTGCCAGCACAGGATGGGCTTTGAGAGAAGGCAGCCTTGCTCGCCCACAGCGACTACCCTGCGGTGGAGAGACGTCGGGCCGCAAGCGCTGCTCAGGCAGCTTGGAAGGCCGAAACAAGTCGCTCGCACACGGGCAGAAGGCGTACTTTGCCATCAGTGTCCCACTTTCAGGCTTGATGACACAGCATGTTTATCTGAACGTTCTGTCTAGCTATCTAGTACAAGGGAACGAGGGCCCCCTTCTGGTAAGAAAGGTTTCCCGGTGGGGGGTGCCGTACGTGCAGGAGAGCGTTCCCCACGCTGTGCCAAGTTTGGTACTTGGTGACTCGGGGTGGTCCCGAACGTCCAGCATTGTCCCGGGGACAGCCGTCCAGCGTTTTCTTTTTCAGGCTGGACGTAAACAACTAGCTTCCAGGTGCCGAAGGGAGTCGTCCTTGAGGCGTCCCCTGGTTTCACTGGGGACGCACAGTGGTGTTTCTCAGAAGAGCCCAAATCGCTCCCTGGGGCACACCAGCATGGAATGTAAGGCTGCTCAGAACTGCGTTCCTGAGGCCGTTTGCAGGCTGAACAAACGGGAGGTGTCGAGCGAAGAGGGCAGCACTGTGCCTTTACTGCTGGCACATCCGTGCAGTTAAAGCAAACGGACGTTTCCACTCCGGCGGCTCAAACGCCACACAAGAGCTGGGCGGCACACAGTGCCCTCTCCCAAAACTTACAACGAACGTGAGTGCGCAATGAGTCCTGCGATACCTTACAGAGTTGACGCTCTCCTTTACCGCCTGCTTCCTCACTAGGGCGGCACGCTTCACTTTACTACTGGAAAACGCTGGACTTTGACTCGAGGCCACGGCTCACCTTTCTGTCGCCGGTAATCTCCGGAATGCTCTTGGAGACGCTCCCAGCAAGGAACTGAGACCAGCGAGCCTGATGCGAGTAAACTCGCACTTTTTCCCTGAGGCCTTCTGGAGCAAAGAAAAGACGGGCCCCAGGAGTGTGCCTCAGGCACCCTTCTCGCCGCATCTCATCCACCCGGGGGGGGAAATTACGTTTGGGCAGGGTCGCCCTGTTTCAAACGTGAGCTCAGACAGTTATCCTCAGTAGTTTTCTGACTACCTCAAGGAAACAGCGGGAGGAACAGGGCCTTTCCTCGGAGACACTTTCGGACACAGGGTCCCCTGCAGTGCATCCACTGCCTAGGTCGTGAAGTACCTGAGGCGGGCCTCAGTGCTCCGTCCCATACCTAGCTGTGTTAAGGGTGAAAGATGTACGTTTCTTCCGGCTGCACTCACAGCCTAGCTCGCGCTTCTGCGAGAGTGCCGTCCTGAGCGTTTCCCTGGACTGAGTCGTCAGCACGGGGTGTTTCTGAAGCACAGGTCCGTTTCAGTCAGTGAGGCCGATCGACTTGCAGGGAGGCTGCCCAGCGCTGCTCCCACGCGTCTCTGTTATGACTGGGACACTCTACCTCGGCCCCCAGCAAGCAACGCGTGGCCCTTGCTAGGAATGTGAAGAGTGGCTCCCACGGGCCTCCTTTGCCCCTGAGGTTCCTCAGAAGCGACCGGCCGCTCCTCCGGCACAGAGCAGTCACCATGCCAAAGTGGTGCACGGCCGCCTCTGCTCTGTGTCCCCGGAGGCATCGGGGAGTTCAGGCCATCCAGCGTGGCGCATGGATTCATGGCACCCCTGCACCCCCAGCTCTGCTGACGTGAAACACTAGCCCTTGCCTTGGGGCCTCAGGTCACCTTTCATTTGGCCGGAGCTGACTCTGCAGTGCAGTGGTATGAGTCCCTAGAAAGGCATTTGCCAGCACAGGATGGGCTTTGAGAGAAGGCAGCCTTGCTCGCCCACAGCGACTACCCTGCGGTGGAGAGACGTCGGGCCGCAAGCGCTGCTCAGGCAGCTTGGAAGGCCGAAACAAGTCGCTCGCACACGGGCAGAAGGCGTACTTTGCCATCAGTGTCCCACTTTCAGGCTTGATGACACAGCATGTTTATCTGAACGTTCTGTCTAGCTATCTAGTACAAGGGAACGAGGGCCCCCTTCTGGTAAGAAAGGTTTCCCGGTGGGGGGTGCCGTACGTGCAGGAGAGCGTTCCCCACGCTGTGCCAAGTTTGGTACTTGGTGACTCGGGGTGGTCCCGAACGTCCAGCATTGTCCCGGGGACAGCCGTCCAGCGTTTTCTTTTTCAGGCTGGACGTAAACAACTAGCTTCCAGGTGCCGAAGGGAGTCGTCCTTGAGGCGTCCCCTGGTTTCACTGGGGACGCACAGTGGTGTTTCTCAGAAGAGCCCAAATCGCTCCCTGGGGCACACCAGCATGGAATGTAAGGCTGCTCAGAACTGCGTTCCTGAGGCCGTTTGCAGGCTGAACAAACGGGAGGTGTCGAGCGAAGAGGGCAGCACTGTGCCTTTACTGCTGGCACATCCGTGCAGTTAAAGCAAACGGACGTTTCCACTCCGGCGGCTCAAACGCCACACAAGAGCTGGGCGGCACACAGTGCCCTCTCCCAAAACTTACAACGAACGTGAGTGCGCAATGAGTCCTGCGATACCTTACAGAGTTGACGCTCTCCTTTACCGCCTGCTTCCTCACTAGGGCGGCACGCTTCACTTTACTACTGGAAAACGCTGGACTTTGACTCGAGGCCACGGCTCACCTTTCTGTCGCCGGTAATCTCCGGAATGCTCTTGGAGACGCTCCCAGCAAGGAACTGAGACCAGCGAGCCTGATGCGAGTAAACTCGCACTTTTTCCCTGAGGCCTTCTGGAGCAAAGAAAAGACGGGCCCCAGGAGTGTGCCTCAGGCACCCTTCTCGCCGCATCTCATCCACCCGGGGGGGGAAATTACGTTTGGGCAGGGTCGCCCTGTTTCAAACGTGAGCTCAGACAGTTATCCTCAGTAGTTTTCTGACTACCTCAAGGAAACAGCGGGAGGAACAGGGCCTTTCCTCGGAGACACTTTCGGACACAGGGTCCCCTGCAGTGCATCCACCGCCTAGGTCGTGAAGTACCTGAGGCGGGCCTCAGTGCTCCGTCCCATACCTAGCTGTGTTAAGGGTGAAAGATGTACGTTTCTTCCGGCTGCACTCACAGCCTAGCTCGCGCTTCTGCGAGAGTGCCGTCCTGAGCGTTTCCCTGGACTGAGTCGTCAGCACGGGGTGTTTCTGAAGCACAGGTCCGTTTCAGTCAGTGAGGCCGATCGACTTGCAGGGAGGCTGCCCAGCGCTGCTCCCACGCGTCTCTGTTATGACTGGGACACTCTACCTCGGCCCCCAGCAAGCAACGCGTGGCCCTTGCTAGGAATGTGAAGAGTGGCTCCCACGGGCCTCCTTTGCCCCTGAGGTTCCTCAGAAGCGACCGGCCGCTCCTCCGGCACAGAGCAGTCACCATGCCAAAGTGGTGCACGGCCGCCTCTGCTCTGTGTCCCCGGAGGCATCGGGGAGTTCAGGCCATCCAGCGTGGCGCATGGATTCATGGCACCCCTGCACCCCCAGCTCTGCTGACGTGAAACACTAGCCCTTGCCTTGGGGCCTCAGGTCACCTTTCATTTGGCCGGAGCTGACTCTGCAGTGCAGTGGTATGAGTCCCTAGAAAGGCATTTGCCAGCACAGGATGGGCTTTGAGAGAAGGCAGCCTTGCTCGCCCACAGCGACTACCCTGCGGTGGAGAGACGTCGGGCCGCAAGCGCTGCTCAGGCAGCTTGGAAGGCCGAAACAAGTCGCTCGCACACGGGCAGAAGGCGTACTTTGCCATCAGTGTCCCACTTTCAGGCTTGATGACACAGCATGTTTATCTGAACGTTCTGTCTAGCTATCTAGTACAAGGGAACGAGGGCCCCCTTCTGGTAAGAAAGGTTTCCCGGTGGGGGGTGCCGTACGTGCAGGAGAGCGTTCCCCACGCTGTGCCAAGTTTGGTACTTGGTGACTCGGGGTGGTCCCGAACGTCCAGCATTGTCCCGGGGACAGCCGTCCAGCGTTTTCTTTTTCAGGCTGGACGTAAACAACTAGCTTCCAGGTGCCGAAGGGAGTCGTCCTTGAGGCGTCCCCTGGTTTCACTGGGGACGCACAGTGGTGTTTCTCAGAAGAGCCCAAATCGCTCCCTGGGGCACACCAGCATGGAATGTAAGGCTGCTCAGAACTGCGTTCCTGAGGCCGTTTGCAGGCTGAACAAACGGGAGGTGTCGAGCGAAGAGGGCAGCACTGTGCCTTTACTGCTGGCACATCCGTGCAGTTAAAGCAAACGGACGTTTCCACTCCGGCGGCTCAAACGCCACACAAGAGCTGGGCGGCACACAGTGCCCTCTCCCAAAACTTACAACGAACATGAGTGCGCAATGAGTCCTGCGATACCTTACAGAGTTGACGCTCTCCTTTACCGCCTGCTTCCTCACTAGGGCGGCACGCTTCACTTTACTACTGGAAAACGCTGGACTTTGACTCGAGGCCACGGCTCACCTTTCTGTCGCCGGTAATCTCCGGAATGCTCTTGGAGACGCTCCCAGCAAGGAACTGAGACCAGCGAGCCTGATGCGAGTAAACTCGCACTTTTTCCCTGAGGCCTTCTGGAGCAAAGAAAAGACGGGCCCCAGGAGTGTGCCTCAGGCACCCTTCTCGCCGCATCTCATCCACCCGGGGGGGGAAATTACGTTTGGGCAGGGTCGCCCTGTTTCAAACGTGAGCTCAGACAGTTATCCTCAGTAGTTTTCTGACTACCTCAAGGAAACAGCGGGAGGAACAGGGCCTTTCCTCGGAGACACTTTCGGACACAGGGTCCCCTGCAGTGCATCCACCGCCTAGGTCGTGAAGTACCTGAGGCGGGCCTCAGTGCTCCGTCCCATACCTAGCTGTGTTAAGGGTGAAAGATGTACGTTTCTTCCGGCTGCACTCACAGCCTAGCTCGCGCTTCTGCGAGAGTGCCGTCCTGAGCGTTTCCCTGGACTGAGTCGTCAGCACGGGGTGTTTCTGAAGCACAGGTCCGTTTCAGTCAGTGAGGCCGATCGACTTGCAGGGAGGCTGCCCAGCGCTGCTCCCACGCGTCTCTGTTATGACTGGGACACTCTACCTCGGCCCCCAGCAAGCAACGCGTGGCCCTTGCTAGGAATGTGAAGAGTGGCTCCCACGGGCCTCCTTTGCCCCTGAGGTTCCTCAGAAGCGACCGGCCGCTCCTCCGGCACAGAGCAGTCACCATGCCAAAGTGGTGCACGGCCGCCTCTGCTCTGTGTCCCCGGAGGCATCGGGGAGTTCAGGCCATCCAGCGTGGCGCATGGATTCATGGCACCCCTGCACCCCCAGCTCTGCTGACGTGAAACACTAGCCCTTGCCTTGGGGCCTCAGGTCACCTTTCATTTGGCCGGAGCTGACTCTGCAGTGCAGTGGTATGAGTCCCTAGAAAGGCATTTGCCAGCACAGGATGGGCTTTGAGAGAAGGCAGCCTTGCTCGCCCACAGCGACTACCCTGCGGTGGAGAGACGTCGGGCCGCAAGCGCTGCTCAGGCAGCTTGGAAGGCCGAAACAAGTCGCTCGCACACGGGCAGAAGGCGTACTTTGCCATCAGTGTCCCACTTTCAGGCTTGATGACACAGCATGTTTATCTGAACGTTCTGTCTAGCTATCTAGTACAAGGGAACGAGGGCCCCCTTCTGGTAAGAAAGGTTTCCCGGTGGGGGGTGCCGTACGTGCAGGAGAGCGTTCCCCACGCTGTGCCAAGTTTGGTACTTGGTGACTCGGGGTGGTCCCGAACGTCCAGCATTGTCCCGGGGACAGCCGTCCAGCGTTTTCTTTTTCAGGCTGGACGTAAACAACTAGCTTCCAGGTGCCGAAGGGAGTCGTCCTTGAGGCGTCCCCTGGTTTCACTGGGGACGCACAGTGGTGTTTCTCAGAAGAGCCCAAATCGCTCCCTGGGGCACACCAGCATGGAATGTAAGGCTGCTCAGAACTGCGTTCCTGAGGCCGTTTGCAGGCTGAACAAACGGGAGGTGTCGAGCGAAGAGGGCAGCACTGTGCCTTTACTGCTGGCACATCCGTGCAGTTAAAGCAAACGGACGTTTCCACTCCGGCGGCTCAAACGCCACACAAGAGCTGGGCGGCACACAGTGCCCTCTCCCAAAACTTACAACGAACGTGAGTGCGCAATGAGTCCTGCGATACCTTACAGAGTTGACGCTCTCCTTTACCGCCTGCTTCCTCACTAGGGCGGCACGCTTCACTTTACTACTGGAAAACGCTGGACTTTGACTCGAGGCCACGGCTCACCTTTCTGTCGCCGGTAATCTCCGGAATGCTCTTGGAGACGCTCCCAGCAAGGAACTGAGACCAGCGAGCCTGATGCGAGTAAACTCGCACTTTTTCCCTGAGGCCTTCTGGAGCAAAGAAAAGACGGGCCCCAGGAGTGTGCCTCAGGCACCCTTCTCGCCGCATCTCATCCACCCGGGGGGGGAAATTACGTTTGGGCAGGGTCGCCCTGTTTCAAACGTGAGCTCAGACAGTTATCCTCAGTAGTTTTCTGACTACCTCAAGGAAACAGCGGGAGGAACAGGGCCTTTCCTCGGAGACACTTTCGGACACAGGGTCCCCTGCAGTGCATCCACTGCCTAGGTCGTGAAGTACCTGAGGCGGGCCTCAGTGCTCCGTCCCATACCTAGCTGTGTTAAGGGTGAAAGATGTACGTTTCTTCCGGCTGCACTCACAGCCTAGCTCGCGCTTCTGCGAGAGTGCCGTCCTGAGCGTTTCCCTGGACTGAGTCGTCAGCACGGGGTGTTTCTGAAGCACAGGTCCGTTTCAGTCAGTGAGGCCGATCGACTTGCAGGGAGGCTGCCCAGCGCTGCTCCCACGCGTCTCTGTTATGACTGGGACACTCTACCTCGGCCCCCAGCAAGCAACGCGTGGCCCTTGCTAGGAATGTGAAGAGTGGCTCCCACGGGCCTCCTTTGCCCCTGAGGTTCCTCAGAAGCGACCGGCCGCTCCTCCGGCACAGAGCAGTCACCATGCCAAAGTGGTGCACGGCCGCCTCTGCTCTGTGTCCCCGGAGGCATCGGGGAGTTCAGGCCATCCAGCGTGGCGCATGGATTCATGGCACCCCTGCACCCCCAGCTCTGCTGACGTGAAACACTAGCCCTTGCCTTGGGGCCTCAGGTCACCTTTCATTTGGCCGGAGCTGACTCTGCAGTGCAGTGGTATGAGTCCCTAGAAAGGCATTTGCCAGCACAGGATGGGCTTTGAGAGAAGGCAGCCTTGCTCGCCCACAGCGACTACCCTGCGGTGGAGAGACGTCGGGCCGCAAGCGCTGCTCAGGCAGCTTGGAAGGCCGAAACAAGTCGCTCGCACACGGGCAGAAGGCGTACTTTGCCATCAGTGTCCCACTTTCAGGCTTGATGACACAGCATGTTTATCTGAACGTTCTGTCTAGCTATCTAGTACAAGGGAACGAGGGCCCCCTTCTGGTAAGAAAGGTTTCCCGGTGGGGGGTGCCGTACGTGCAGGAGAGCGTTCCCCACGCTGTGCCAAGTTTGGTACTTGGTGACTCGGGGTGGTCCCGAACGTCCAGCATTGTCCCGGGGACAGCCGTCCAGCGTTTTCTTTTTCAGGCTGGACGTAAACAACTAGCTTCCAGGTGCCGAAGGGAGTCGTCCTTGAGGCGTCCCCTGGTTTCACTGGGGACGCACAGTGGTGTTTCTCAGAAGAGCCCAAATCGCTCCCTGGGGCACACCAGCATGGAATGTAAGGCTGCTCAGAACTGCGTTCCTGAGGCCGTTTGCAGGCTGAACAAACGGGAGGTGTCGAGCGAAGAGGGCAGCACTGTGCCTTTACTGCTGGCACATCCGTGCAGTTAAAGCAAACGGACGTTTCCACTCCGGCGGCTCAAACGCCACACAAGAGCTGGGCGGCACACAGTGCCCTCTCCCAAAACTTACAACGAACGTGAGTGCGCAATGAGTCCTGCGATACCTTACAGAGTTGACGCTCTCCTTTACCGCCTGCTTCCTCACTAGGGCGGCACGCTTCACTTTACTACTGGAAAACGCTGGACTTTGACTCGAGGCCACGGCTCACCTTTCTGTCGCCGGTAATCTCCGGAATGCTCTTGGAGACGCTCCCAGCAAGGAACTGAGACCAGCGAGCCTGATGCGAGTAAACTCGCACTTTTTCCCTGAGGCCTTCTGGAGCAAAGAAAAGACGGGCCCCAGGAGTGTGCCTCAGGCACCCTTCTCGCCGCATCTCATCCACCCGGGGGGGGAAATTACGTTTGGGCAGGGTCGCCCTGTTTCAAACGTGAGCTCAGACAGTTATCCTCAGTAGTTTTCTGACTACCTCAAGGAAACAGCGGGAGGAACAGGGCCTTTCCTCGGAGACACTTTCGGACACAGGGTCCCCTGCAGTGCATCCACCGCCTAGGTCGTGAAGTACCTGAGGCGGGCCTCAGTGCTCCGTCCCATACCTAGCTGTGTTAAGGGTGAAAGATGTACGTTTCTTCCGGCTGCACTCACAGCCTAGCTCGCGCTTCTGCGAGAGTGCCGTCCTGAGCGTTTCCCTGGACTGAGTCGTCAGCACGGGGTGTTTCTGAAGCACAGGTCCGTTTCAGTCAGTGAGGCCGATCGACTTGCAGGGAGGCTGCCCAGCGCTGCTCCCACGCGTCTCTGTTATGACTGGGACACTCTACCTCGGCCCCCAGCAAGCAACGCGTGGCCCTTGCTAGGAATGTGAAGAGTGGCTCCCACGGGCCTCCTTTGCCCCTGAGGTTCCTCAGAAGCGACCGGCCGCTCCTCCGGCACAGAGCAGTCACCATGCCAAAGTGGTGCACGGCCGCCTCTGCTCTGTGTCCCCGGAGGCATCGGGGAGTTCAGGCCATCCAGCGTGGCGCATGGATTCATGGCACCCCTGCACCCCCAGCTCTGCTGACGTGAAACACTAGCCCTTGCCTTGGGGCCTCAGGTCACCTTTCATTTGGCCGGAGCTGACTCTGCAGTGCAGTGGTATGAGTCCCTAGAAAGGCATTTGCCAGCACAGGATGGGCTTTGAGAGAAGGCAGCCTTGCTCGCCCACAGCGACTACCCTGCGGTGGAGAGACGTCGGGCCGCAAGCGCTGCTCAGGCAGCTTGGAAGGCCGAAACAAGTCGCTCGCACACGGGCAGAAGGCGTACTTTGCCATCAGTGTCCCACTTTCAGGCTTGATGACACAGCATGTTTATCTGAACGTTCTGTCTAGCTATCTAGTACAAGGGAACGAGGGCCCCCTTCTGGTAAGAAAGGTTTCCCGGTGGGGGGTGCCGTACGTGCAGGAGAGCGTTCCCCACGCTGTGCCAAGTTTGGTACTTGGTGACTCGGGGTGGTCCCGAACGTCCAGCATTGTCCCGGGGACAGCCGTCCAGCGTTTTCTTTTTCAGGCTGGACGTAAACAACTAGCTTCCAGGTGCCGAAGGGAGTCGTCCTTGAGGCGTCCCCTGGTTTCACTGGGGACGCACAGTGGTGTTTCTCAGAAGAGCCCAAATCGCTCCCTGGGGCACACCAGCATGGAATGTAAGGCTGCTCAGAACTGCGTTCCTGAGGCCGTTTGCAGGCTGAACAAACGGGAGGTGTCGAGCGAAGAGGGCAGCACTGTGCCTTTACTGCTGGCACATCCGTGCAGTTAAAGCAAACGGACGTTTCCACTCCGGCGGCTCAAACGCCACACAAGAGCTGGGCGGCACACAGTGCCCTCTCCCAAAACTTACAACGAACGTGAGTGCGCAATGAGTCCTGCGATACCTTACAGAGTTGACGCTCTCCTTTACCGCCTGCTTCCTCACTAGGGCGGCACGCTTCACTTTACTACTGGAAAACGCTGGACTTTGACTCGAGGCCACGGCTCACCTTTCTGTCGCCGGTAATCTCCGGAATGCTCTTGGAGACGCTCCCAGCAAGGAACTGAGACCAGCGAGCCTGATGCGAGTAAACTCGCACTTTTCCCCTGAGGCCTTCTGGAGCAAAGAAAAGACGGGCCCCAGGAGTGTGCCTCAGGCACCCTTCTCGCCGCATCTCATCCACCCGGGGGGGGAAATTACGTTTGGGCAGGGTCGCCCTGTTTCAAACGTGAGCTCAGACAGTTATCCTCAGTAGTTTTCTGACTACCTCAAGGAAACAGCGGGAGGAACAGGGCCTTTCCTCGGAGACACTTTCGGACACAGGGTCCCCTGCAGTGCATCCACCGCCTAGGTCGTGAAGTACCTGAGGCGGGCCTCAGTGCTCCGTCCCATACCTAGCTGTGTTAAGGGTGAAAGATGTACGTTTCTTCCGGCTGCACTCACAGCCTAGCTCGCGCTTCTGCGAGAGTGCCGTCCTGAGCGTTTCCCTGGACTGAGTCGTCAGCACGGGGTGTTTCTGAAGCACAGGTCCGTTTCAGTCAGTGAGGCCGATCGACTTGCAGGGAGGCTGCCCAGCGCTGCTCCCACGCGTCTCTGTTATGACTGGGGACACTCTACCTCGGCCCCCAGCAAGCAACGCGTGGCCCTTGCTAGGAATGTGAAGAGTGGCTCCCACGGGCCTCCTTTCCCCCTGAGGTTCCTCAGAAGCGACCGGCCGCTCCTCCGGCACAGAGCAGTCACCATGCCAAAGTGGTGCACGGCCGCCTCTGCTCTGTGTCCCCGGAGGCATCGGGGAGTTCAGGCCATCCAGCGTGGCGCATGGATTCATGGCACCCCTGCACCCCCAGCTCTGCTGACGTGAAACACTAGCCCTTGCCTTGGGGGCCTCAGGTCACCTTTCATTTGGCCGGAGCTGACTCTGCAGTGCAGTGGTGTGAGTCCCTAGAAAGGCATTTGCCAGCACAGGATGGGCTTTGAGAGAAGGCAGCCTTGCTCGCCCACAGCGACTACCCTGCGGTGGAGAGACGTCGGGCCGCAAGCGCTGCTCAGGCAGCTTGGAAGGCCGAAACAAGTCGCTCGCACACGGGCAGAAGGCGTACTTTGCCATCAGTGTCCCACTTTCAGGCTTGATGACACAGCATGTTTATCTGAACGTTCTGTCTAGCTATCTAGTACAAGGGAACGAGGGCCCCCTTCTGGTAAGAAAGGTTTCCCGGTGGGGGGTGCCGTACGTGCAGGAGAGCGTTCCCCACGCTGTGCCAAGTTTGGTACTTGGTGACTCGGGGTGGTCCCGAACGTCCAGCATTGTCCCGGGGACAGCCGTCCAGCGTTTTCTTTTTCAGGCTGGACGTAAACAACTAGCTTCCAGGTGCCGAAGGGAGTCGTCCTTGAGGCGTCCCCTGGTTTCACTGGGGACGCACAGTGGTGTTTCTCAGAAGAGCCCAAATCGCTCCCTGGGGCACACCAGCATGGAATGTAAGGCTGCTCAGAACTGCGTTCCTGAGGCCGTTTGCAGGCTGAACAAACGGGAGGTGTCGAGCGAAGAGGGCAGCACTGTGCCTTTACTGCTGGCACATCCGTGCAGTTAAAGCAAACGGACGTTTCCACTCCGGCGGCTCAAACGCCACACAAGAGCTGGGCGGCACACAGTGCCCTCTCCCAAAACTTACAACGAACGTGAGTGCGCAATGAGTCCTGCGATACCTTACAGAGTTGACGCTCTCCTTTACCGCCTGCTTCCTCACTAGGGCGGCACGCTTCACTTTACTACTGGAAAACGCTGGACTTTGACTCGAGGCCACGGCTCACCTTTCTGTCGCCGGTAATCTCCGGAATGCTCTTGGAGACGCTCCCAGCAAGGAACTGAGACCAGCGAGCCTGATGCGAGTAAACTCGCACTTTTCCCCTGAGGCCTTCTGGAGCAAAGAAAAGACGGGCCCCAGGAGTGTGCCTCAGGCACCCTTCTCGCCGCATCTCATCCACCCGGGGGGGGAAATTACGTTTGGGCAGGGTCGCCCTGTTTCAAACGTGAGCTCAGACAGTTATCCTCAGTAGTTTTCTGACTACCTCAAGGAAACAGCGGGAGGAACAGGGCCTTTCCTCGGAGACACTTTCGGACACAGGGTCCCCTGCAGTGCATCCACTGCCTAGGTCGTGAAGTACCTGAGGCGGGCCTCAGTGCTCCGTCCCATACCTAGCTGTGTTAAGGGTGAAAGATGTACGTTTCTTCCGGCTGCACTCACAGCCTAGCTCGCGCTTCTGCGAGAGTGCCGTCCTGAGCGTTTCCCTGGACTGAGTCGTCAGCACGGGGTGTTTCTGAAGCACAGGTCCGTTTCAGTCAGTGAGGCCGATCGACTTGCAGGGAGGCTGCCCAGCGCTGCTCCCACGCGTCTCTGTTATGACTGGGACACTCTACCTCGGCCCCCAGCAAGCAACGCGTGGCCCTTGCTAGGAATGTGAAGAGTGGCTCCCACGGGCCTCCTTTCCCCCTGAGGTTCCTCAGAAGCGACCGGCCGCTCCTCCGGCACAGAGCAGTCACCATGCCAAAGTGGTGCACGGCCGCCTCTGCTCTGTGTCCCCGGAGGCATCGGGGAGTTCAGGCCATCCAGCGTGGCGCATGGATTCATGGCACCCCTGCACCCCCAGCTCTGCTGACGTGAAACACTAGCCCTTGCCTTGGGGGCCTCAGGTCACCTTTCATTTGGCCGGAGCTGACTCTGCAGTGCAGTGGTGTGAGTCCCTAGAAAGGCATTTGCCAGCACAGGATGGGCTTTGAGAGAAGGCAGCCTTGCTCGCCCACAGCGACTACCCTGCGGTGGAGAGACGTCGGGCCGCAAGCGCTGCTCAGGCAGCTTGGAAGGCCGAAACAAGTCGCTCGCACACGGGCAGAAGGCGTACTTTGCCATCAGTGTCCCACTTTCAGGCTTGATGACACAGCATGTTTATCTGAACGTTCTGTCTAGCTATCTAGTACAAGGGAACGAGGGCCCCCTTCTGGTAAGAAAGGTTTCCCGGTGGGGGGTGCCGTACGTGCAGGAGAGCGTTCCCCACGCTGTGCCAAGTTTGGTACTTGGTGACTCGGGGTGGTCCCGAACGTCCAGCATTGTCCCGGGGACAGCCGTCCAGCGTTTTCTTTTTCAGGCTGGACGTAAACAACTAGCTTCCAGGTGCCGAAGGGAGTCGTCCTTGAGGCGTCCCCTGGTTTCACTGGGGACGCACAGTGGTGTTTCTCAGAAGAGCCCAAATCGCTCCCTGGGGCACACCAGCATGGAATGTAAGGCTGCTCAGAACTGCGTTCCTGAGGCCGTTTGCAGGCTGAACAAACGGGAGGTGTCGAGCGAAGAGGGCAGCACTGTGCCTTTACTGCTGGCACATCCGTGCAGTTAAAGCAAACGGACGTTTCCACTCCGGCGGCTCAAACGCCACACAAGAGCTGGGCGGCACACAGTGCCCTCTCCCAAAACTTACAACGAACGTGAGTGCGCAATGAGTCCTGCGATACCTTACAGAGTTGACGCTCTCCTTTACCGCCTGCTTCCTCACTAGGGCGGCACGCTTCACTTTACTACTGGAAAACGCTGGACTTTGACTCGAGGCCACGGCTCACCTTTCTGTCGCCGGTAATCTCCGGAATGCTCTTGGAGACGCTCCCAGCAAGGAACTGAGACCAGCGAGCCTGATGCGAGTAAACTCGCACTTTTTCCCTGAGGCCTTCTGGAGCAAAGAAAAGACGGGCCCCAGGAGTGTGCCTCAGGCACCCTTCTCGCCGCATCTCATCCACCCGGGGGGGGAAATTACGTTTGGGCAGGGTCGCCCTGTTTCAAACGTGAGCTCAGACAGTTATCCTCAGTAGTTTTCTGACTACCTCAAGGAAACAGCGGGAGGAACAGGGCCTTTCCTCGGAGACACTTTCGGACACAGGGTCCCCTGCAGTGCATCCACCGCCTAGGTCGTGAAGTACCTGAGGCGGGCCTCAGTGCTCCGTCCCATACCTAGCTGTGTTAAGGGTGAAAGATGTACGTTTCTTCCGGCTGCACTCACAGCCTAGCTCGCGCTTCTGCGAGAGTGCCGTCCTGAGCGTTTCCCTGGACTGAGTCGTCAGCACGGGGTGTTTCTGAAGCACAGGTCCGTTTCAGTCAGTGAGGCCGATCGACTTGCAGGGAGGCTGCCCAGCGCTGCTCCCACGCGTCTCTGTTATGACTGGGACACTCTACCTCGGCCCCCAGCAAGCAACGCGTGGCCCTTGCTAGGAATGTGAAGAGTGGCTCCCACGGGCCTCCTTTGCCCCTGAGGTTCCTCAGAAGCGACCGGCCGCTCCTCCGGCACAGAGCAGTCACCATGCCAAAGTGGTGCACGGCCGCCTCTGCTCTGTGTCCCCGGAGGCATCGGGGAGTTCAGGCCATCCAGCGTGGCGCATGGATTCATGGCACCCCTGCACCCCCAGCTCTGCTGACGTGAAACACTAGCCCTTGCCTTGGGGCCTCAGGTCACCTTTCATTTGGCCGGAGCTGACTCTGCAGTGCAGTGGTATGAGTCCCTAGAAAGGCATTTGCCAGCACAGGATGGGCTTTGAGAGAAGGCAGCCTTGCTCGCCCACAGCGACTACCCTGCGGTGGAGAGACGTCGGGCCGCAAGCGCTGCTCAGGCAGCTTGGAAGGCCGAAACAAGTCGCTCGCACACGGGCAGAAGGCGTACTTTGCCATCAGTGTCCCACTTTCAGGCTTGATGACACAGCATGTTTATCTGAACGTTCTGTCTAGCTATCTAGTACAAGGGAACGAGGGCCCCCTTCTGGTAAGAAAGGTTTCCCGGTGGGGGGTGCCGTACGTGCAGGAGAGCGTTCCCCACGCTGTGCCAAGTTTGGTACTTGGTGACTCGGGGTGGTCCCGAACGTCCAGCATTGTCCCGGGGACAGCCGTCCAGCGTTTTCTTTTTCAGGCTGGACGTAAACAACTAGCTTCCAGGTGCCGAAGGGAGTCGTCCTTGAGGCGTCCCCTGGTTTCACTGGGGACGCACAGTGGTGTTTCTCAGAAGAGCCCAAATCGCTCCCTGGGGCACACCAGCATGGAATGTAAGGCTGCTCAGAACTGCGTTCCTGAGGCCGTTTGCAGGCTGAACAAACGGGAGGTGTCGAGCGAAGAGGGCAGCACTGTGCCTTTACTGCTGGCACATCCGTGCAGTTAAAGCAAACGGACGTTTCCACTCCGGCGGCTCAAACGCCACACAAGAGCTGGGCGGCACACAGTGCCCTCTCCCAAAACTTACAACGAACGTGAGTGCGCAATGAGTCCTGCGATACCTTACAGAGTTGACGCTCTCCTTTACCGCCTGCTTCCTCACTAGGGCGGCACGCTTCACTTTACTACTGGAAAACGCTGGACTTTGACTCGAGGCCACGGCTCACCTTTCTGTCGCCGGTAATCTCCGGAGTGCTCTTGGAGACGCTCCCAGCAAGGAACTGAGACCAGCGAGCCTGATGCGAGTAAACTCGCACGTTTTCCCTGAGGCCTTCTGGAGCAAAGAAAAGACGGGCCCCAGGAGTGTGCCTCAGGCACCCTTCTCGCCGCATCTCATCCACCCGGGGGGGAAATTACGTTTGGGCAGGGTCGCCCTGTTTCAAACGTGAGCTCAGACAGTTATCCTCAGTAGTTTCTGACTACCTCAAGGACACAGCGGGAGGAACAGGGCCTTTCCTCGGAGACACTTTCGGACACAGGGTCCCCTGCAGTGCATCCACTGCCTAGGTCGTGAAGTACCTGAGGCGGGCCTCAGTGCTCCGTCCCATACCTAGCTGTGTTAAGGGTGAAAGATGTACGTTTCTTCCGGCTGCACTCACAGCCTAGCTCGCGCTTCTGCGAGAGTGCCGTCCTGAGCGTTTCCCTGGACTGAGTCGTCAGCACGGGGTGTTTCTGAAGCACAGGTCCGTTTCAGTCAGTGAGGCCGATCGACTTGCAGGGAGGCTGCCCAGCGCTGCTCCCACGCGTCTCTGTTATGACTGGGACACTCTACCTCGGCCCCCAGCAAGCAACGCGTGGCCCTTGCTAGGAATGTGAAGAGTGGCTCCCACGGGCCTCCTTTGCCCCTGAGGTTCCTCAGAAGCGACCGGCCGCTCCTCCGGCACAGAGCAGTCACCATGCCAAAGTGGTGCACGGCCGCCTCTGCTCTGTGTCCCCGGAGGCATCGGGGAGTTCAGGCCATCCAGCGTGGCGCATGGATTCATGGCACCCCTGCACCCCCAGCTCTGCTGACGTGAAACACTAGCCCTTGCCTTGGGGCCTCAGGTCACCTTTCATTTGGCCGGAGCTGACTCTGCAGTGCAGTGGTATGAGTCCCTAGAAAGGCATTTGCCAGCACAGGATGGGCTTTGAGAGAAGGCAGCCTTGCTCGCCCACAGCGACTACCCTGCGGTGGAGAGACGTCGGGCCGCAAGCGCTGCTCAGGCAGCTTGGAAGGCCGAAACAAGTCGCTCGCACACGGGCAGAAGGCGTACTTTGCCATCAGTGTCCCACTTTCAGGCTTGATGACACAGCATGTTTATCTGAACGTTCTGTCTAGCTATCTAGTACAAGGGAACGAGGGCCCCCTTCTGGTAAGAAAGGTTTCCCGGTGGGGGGTGCCGTACGTGCAGGAGAGCGTTCCCCACGCTGTGCCAAGTTTGGTACTTGGTGACTCGGGGTGGTCCCGAACGTCCAGCATTGTCCCGGGGACAGCCGTCCAGCGTTTTCTTTTTCAGGCTGGACGTAAACAACTAGCTTCCAGGTGCCGAAGGGAGTCGTCCTTGAGGCGTCCCCTGGTTTCACTGGGGACGCACAGTGGTGTTTCTCAGAAGAGCCCAAATCGCTCCCTGGGGCACACCAGCATGGAATGTAAGGCTGCTCAGAACTGCGTTCCTGAGGCCGTTTGCAGGCTGAACAAACGGGAGGTGTCGAGCGAAGAGGGCAGCACTGTGCCTTTACTGCTGGCACATCCGTGCAGTTAAAGCAAACGGACGTTTCCACTCCGGCGGCTCAAACGCCACACAAGAGCTGGGCGGCACACAGTGCCCTCTCCCAAAACTTACAACGAACGTGAGTGCGCAATGAGTCCTGCGATACCTTACAGAGTTGACGCTCTCCTTTACCGCCTGCTTCCTCACTAGGGCGGCACGCTTCACTTTACTACTGGAAAACGCTGGACTTTGACTCGAGGCCACGGCTCACCTTTCTGTCGCCGGTAATCTCCGGAGTGCTCTTGGAGACGCTCCCAGCAAGGAACTGAGACCAGCGAGCCTGATGCGAGTAAACTCGCACTTTTTCCCTGAGGCCTTCTGGAGCAAAGAAAAGACGGGCCCCAGGAGTGTGCCTCAGGCACCCTTCTCGCCGCATCTCATCCACCCGGGGGGGGAAATTACGTTTGGGCAGGGTCGCCCTGTTTCAAACGTGAGCTCAGACAGTTATCCTCAGTAGTTTTCTGACTACCTCAAGGAAACAGCGGGAGGAACAGGGCCTTTCCTCGGAGACACTTTCGGACACAGGGTCCCCTGCAGTGCATCCACTGCCTAGGTCGTGAAGTACCTGAGGCGGGCCTCAGTGCTCCGTCCCATACCTAGCTGTGTTAAGGGTGAAAGATGTACGTTTCTTCCGGCTGCACTCACAGCCTAGCTCGCGCTTCTGCGAGAGTGCCGTCCTGAGCGTTTCCCTGGACTGAGTCGTCAGCACGGGGTGTTTCTGAAGCACAGGTCCGTTTCAGTCAGTGAGGCCGATCGACTTGCAGGGAGGCTGCCCAGCGCTGCTCCCACGCGTCTCTGTTATGACTGGGACACTCTACCTCGGCCCCCAGCAAGCAACGCGTGGCCCTTGCGAGGAATGTGAAGAGTGGCTCCCACGGGCCTCCTTTCCCCCTGAGGTTCCTCAGAAGCGACCGGCCGCTCCTCCGGCACAGAGCAGTCACCATGCCAAAGTGGTGCACGGCCGCCTCTGCTCTGTGTCCCCGGAGGCATCGGGGAGTTCAGGCCATCCAGCGTGGCGCATGGATTCATGGCACCCCTGCACCCCCAGCTCTGCTGACGTGAAACACTAGCCCTTGCCTTGGGGGCCTCAGGTCACCTTTCATTTGGCCGGAGCTGACTCTGCAGTGCAGTGGTGTGAGTCCCTAGAAAGGCATTTGCCAGCACAGGATGGGCTTTGAGAGAAGGCAGCCTTGCTCGCCCACAGCGACTACCCTGCGGTGGAGAGACGTCGGGCCGCAAGCGCTGCTCAGGCAGCTTGGAAGGCCGAAACAAGTCGCTCGCACACGGGCAGAAGGCGTACTTTGCCATCAGTGTCCCACTTTCAGGCTTGATGACACAGCATGTTTATCTGAACGTTCTGTCTAGCTATCTAGTACAAGGGAACGAGGGCCCCCTTCTGGTAAGAAAGGTTTCCCGGTGGGGGGTGCCGTACGTGCAGGAGAGCGTTCCCCACGCTGTGCCAAGTTTGGTACTTGGTGACTCGGGGTGGTCCCGAACGTCCAGCATTGTCCCGGGGACAGCCGTCCAGCGTTTTCTTTTTCAGGCTGGACGTAAACAACTAGCTTCCAGGTGCCGAAGGGAGTCGTCCTTGAGGCGTCCCCTGGTTTCACTGGGGACGCACAGTGGTGTTTCTCAGAAGAGCCCAAATCGCTCCCTGGGGCACACCAGCATGGAATGTAAGGCTGCTCAGAACTGCGTTCCTGAGGCCGTTTGCAGGCTGAACAAACGGGAGGTGTCGAGCGAAGAGGGCAGCACTGTGCCTTTACTGCTGGCACATCCGTGCAGTTAAAGCAAACGGACGTTTCCACTCCGGCGGCTCAAACGCCACACAAGAGCTGGGCGGCACACAGTGCCCTCTCCCAAAACTTACAACGAACGTGAGTGCGCAATGAGTCCTGCGATACCTTACAGAGTTGACGCTCTCCTTTACCGCCTGCTTCCTCACTAGGGCGGCACGCTTCACTTTACTACTGGAAAACGCTGGACTTTGACTCGAGGCCACGGCTCACCTTTCTGTCGCCGGTAATCTCCGGAGTGCTCTTGGAGACGCTCCCAGCAAGGAACTGAGACCAGCGAGCCTGATGCGAGTAAACTCGCACTTTTTCCCTGAGGCCTTCTGGAGCAAAGAAAAGACGGGCCCCAGGAGTGTGCCTCAGGCACCCTTCTCGCCGCATCTCATCCACCCGGGGGGGGAAATTACGTTTGGGCAGGGTCGCCCTGTTTCAAACGTGAGCTCAGACAGTTATCCTCAGTAGTTTTCTGACTACCTCAAGGAAACAGCGGGAGGAACAGGGCCTTTCCTCGGAGACACTTTCGGACACAGGGTCCCCTGCAGTGCATCCACTGCCTAGGTCGTGAAGTACCTGAGGCGGGCCTCAGTGCTCCGTCCCATACCTAGCTGTGTTAAGGGTGAAAGATGTACGTTTCTTCCGGCTGCACTCACAGCCTAGCTCGCGCTTCTGCGAGAGTGCCGTCCTGAGCGTTTCCCTGGACTGAGTCGTCAGCACGGGGTGTTTCTGAAGCACAGGTCCGTTTCAGTCAGTGAGGCCGATCGACTTGCAGGGAGGCTGCCCAGCGCTGCTCCCACGCGTCTCTGTTATGACTGGGACACTCTACCTCGGCCCCCAGCAAGCAACGCGTGGCCCTTGCTAGGAATGTGAAGAGTGGCTCCCACGGGCCTCCTTTCCCCCTGAGGTTCCTCAGAAGCGACCGGCCGCTCCTCCGGCACAGAGCAGTCACCATGCCAAAGTGGTGCACGGCCGCCTCTGCTCTGTGTCCCCGGAGGCATCGGGGAGTTCAGGCCATCCAGCGTGGCGCATGGATTCATGGCACCCCTGCACCCCCAGCTCTGCTGACGTGAAACACTAGCCCTTGCCTTGGGGGCCTCAGGTCACCTTTCATTTGGCCGGAGCTGACTCTGCAGTGCAGTGGTGTGAGTCCCTAGAAAGGCATTTGCCAGCACAGGATGGGCTTTGAGAGAAGGCAGCCTTGCTCGCCCACAGCGACTACCCTGCGGTGGAGAGACGTCGGGCCGCAAGCGCTGCTCAGGCAGCTTGGAAGGCCGAAACAAGTCGCTCGCACACGGGCAGAAGGCGTACTTTGCCATCAGTGTCCCACTTTCAGGCTTGATGACACAGCATGTTTATCTGAACGTTCTGTCTAGCTATCTAGTACAAGGGAACGAGGGCCCCCTTCTGGTAAGAAAGGTTTCCCGGTGGGGGGTGCCGTACGTGCAGGAGAGCGTTCCCCACGCTGTGCCAAGTTTGGTACTTGGTGACTCGGGGTGGTCCCGAACGTCCAGCATTGTCCCGGGGACAGCCGTCCAGCGTTTTCTTTTTCAGGCTGGACGTAAACAACTAGCTTCCAGGTGCCGAAGGGAGTCGTCCTTGAGGCGTCCCCTGGTTTCACTGGGGACGCACAGTGGTGTTTCTCAGAAGAGCCCAAATCGCTCCCTGGGGCACACCAGCATGGAATGTAAGGCTGCTCAGAACTGCGTTCCTGAGGCCGTTTGCAGGCTGAACAAACGGGAGGTGTCGAGCGAAGAGGGCAGCACTGTGCCTTTACTGCTGGCACATCCGTGCAGTTAAAGCAAACGGACGTTTCCACTCCGGCGGCTCAAACGCCACACAAGAGCTGGGCGGCACACAGTGCCCTCTCCCAAAACTTACAACGAACGTGAGTGCGCAATGAGTCCTGCGATACCTTACAGAGTTGACGCTCTCCTTTACCGCCTGCTTCCTCACTAGGGCGGCACGCTTCACTTTACTACTGGAAAACGCTGGACTTTGACTCGAGGCCACGGCTCACCTTTCTGTCGCCGGTAATCTCCGGAATGCTCTTGGAGACGCTCCCAGCAAGGAACTGAGACCAGCGAGCCTGATGCGAGTAAACTCGCACGTTTTCCCTGAGGCCTTCTGGAGCAAAGAAAAGACGGGCCCCAGGAGTGTGCCTCAGGCACCCTTCTCGCCGCATCTCATCCACCCGGGGGGGGAAATTACGTTTGGGCAGGGTCGCCCTGTTTCAAACGTGAGCTCAGACAGTTATCCTCAGTAGTTTTCTGACTACCTCAAGGAAACAGCGGGAGGAACAGGGCCTTTCCTCGGAGACACTTTCGGACACAGGGTCCCCTGCAGTGCATCCACTGCCTAGGTCGTGAAGTACCTGAGGCGGGCCTCAGTGCTCCGTCCCATACCTAGCTGTGTTAAGGGTGAAAGATGTACGTTTCTTCCGGCTGCACTCACAGCCTAGCTCGCGCTTCTGCGAGAGTGCCGTCCTGAGCGTTTCCCTGGACTGAGTCGTCAGCACGGGGTGTTTCTGAAGCACAGGTCCGTTTCAGTCAGTGAGGCCGATCGACTTGCAGGGAGGCTGCCCAGCGCTGCTCCCACGCGTCTCTGTTATGACTGGGACACTCTACCTCGGCCCCCAGCAAGCAACGCGTGGCCCTTGCTAGGAATGTGAAGAGTGGCTCCCACGGGCCTCCTTTGCCCCTGAGGTTCCTCAGAAGCGACCGGCCGCTCCTCCGGCACAGAGCAGTCACCATGCCAAAGTGGTGCACGGCCGCCTCTGCTCTGTGTCCCCGGAGGCATCGGGGAGTTCAGGCCATCCAGCGTGGCGCATGGATTCATGGCACCCCTGCACCCCCAGCTCTGCTGACGTGAAACACTAGCCCTTGCCTTGGGGCCTCAGGTCACCTTTCATTTGGCCGGAGCTGACTCTGCAGTGCAGTGGTGTGAGTCCCTAGAAAGGCATTTGCCAGCACAGGATGGGCTTTGAGAGAAGGCAGCCTTGCTCGCCCACAGCGACTACCCTGCGGTGGAGAGACGTCGGGCCGCAAGCGCTGCTCAGGCAGCTTGGAAGGCCGAAACAAGTCGCTCGCACACGGGCAGAAGGCGTACTTTGCCATCAGTGTCCCACTTTCAGGCTTGATGACACAGCATGTTTATCTGAACGTTCTGTCTAGCTATCTAGTACAAGGGAACGAGGGCCCCCTTCTGGTAAGAAAGGTTTCCCGGTGGGGGGTGCCGTACGTGCAGGAGAGCGTTCCCCACGCTGTGCCAAGTTTGGTACTTGGTGACTCGGGGTGGTCCCGAACGTCCAGCATTGTCCCGGGGACAGCCGTCCAGCGTTTTCTTTTTCAGGCTGGACGTAAACAACTAGCTTCCAGGTGCCGAAGGGAGTCGTCCTTGAGGCGTCCCCTGGTTTCACTGGGGACGCACAGTGGTGTTTCTCAGAAGAGCCCAAATCGCTCCCTGGGGCACACCAGCATGGAATGTAAGGCTGCTCAGAACTGCGTTCCTGAGGCCGTTTGCAGGCTGAACAAACGGGAGGTGTCGAGCGAAGAGGGCAGCACTGTGCCTTTACTGCTGGCACATCCGTGCAGTTAAAGCAAACGGACGTTTCCACTCCGGCGGCTCAAACGCCACACAAGAGCTGGGCGGCACACAGTGCCCTCTCCCAAAACTTACAACGAACGTGAGTGCGCAATGAGTCCTGCGATACCTTACAGAGTTGACGCTCTCCTTTACCGCCTGCTTCCTCACTAGGGCGGCACGCTTCACTTTACTACTGGAAAACGCTGGACTTTGACTCGAGGCCACGGCTCACCTTTCTGTCGCCGGTAATCTCCGGAATGCTCTTGGAGACGCTCCCAGCAAGGAACTGAGACCAGCGAGCCTGATGCGAGTAAACTCGCACTTTTTCCCTGAGGCCTTCTGGAGCAAAGAAAAGACGGGCCCCAGGAGTGTGCCTCAGGCACCCTTCTCGCCGCATCTCATCCACCCGGGGGGGGAAATTACGTTTGGGCAGGGTCGCCCTGTTTCAAACGTGAGCTCAGACAGTTATCCTCAGTAGTTTTCTGACTACCTCAAGGAAACAGCGGGAGGAACAGGGCCTTTCCTCGGAGACACTTTCGGACACAGGGTCCCCTGCAGTGCATCCACCGCCTAGGTCGTGAAGTACCTGAGGCGGGCCTCAGTGCTCCGTCCCATACCTAGCTGTGTTAAGGGTGAAAGATGTACGTTTCTTCCGGCTGCACTCACAGCCTAGCTCGCGCTTCTGCGAGAGTGCCGTCCTGAGCGTTTCCCTGGACTGAGTCGTCAGCACGGGGTGTTTCTGAAGCACAGGTCCGTTTCAGTCAGTGAGGCCGATCGACTTGCAGGGAGGCTGCCCAGCGCTGCTCCCACGCGTCTCTGTTATGACTGGGACACTCTACCTCGGCCCCCAGCAAGCAACGCGTGGCCCTTGCTAGGAATGTGAAGAGTGGCTCCCACGGGCCTCCTTTGCCCCTGAGGTTCCTCAGAAGCGACCGGCCGCTCCTCCGGCACAGAGCAGTCACCATGCCAAAGTGGTGCACGGCCGCCTCTGCTCTGTGTCCCCGGAGGCATCGGGGAGTTCAGGCCATCCAGCGTGGCGCATGGATTCATGGCACCCCTGCACCCCCAGCTCTGCTGACGTGAAACACTAGCCCTTGCCTTGGGGCCTCAGGTCACCTTTCATTTGGCCGGAGCTGACTCTGCAGTGCAGTGGTGTGAGTCCCTAGAAAGGCATTTGCCAGCACAGGATGGGCTTTGAGAGAAGGCAGCCTTGCTCGCCCACAGCGACTACCCTGCGGTGGAGAGACGTCGGGCCGCAAGCGCTGCTCAGGCAGCTTGGAAGGCCGAAACAAGTCGCTCGCACACGGGCAGAAGGCGTACTTTGCCATCAGTGTCCCACTTTCAGGCTTGATGACACAGCATGTTTATCTGAACGTTCTGTCTAGCTATCTAGTACAAGGGAACGAGGGCCCCCTTCTGGTAAGAAAGGTTTCCCGGTGGGGGGTGCCGTACGTGCAGGAGAGCGTTCCCCACGCTGTGCCAAGTTTGGTACTTGGTGACTCGGGGTGGTCCCGAACGTCCAGCATTGTCCCGGGGACAGCCGTCCAGCGTTTTCTTTTTCAGGCTGGACGTAAACAACTAGCTTCCAGGTGCCGAAGGGAGTCGTCCTTGAGGCGTCCCCTGGTTTCACTGGGGACGCACAGTGGTGTTTCTCAGAAGAGCCCAAATCGCTCCCTGGGGCACACCAGCATGGAATGTAAGGCTGCTCAGAACTGCGTTCCTGAGGCCGTTTGCAGGCTGAACAAACGGGAGGTGTCGAGCGAAGAGGGCAGCACTGTGCCTTTACTGCTGGCACATCCGTGCAGTTAAAGCAAACGGACGTTTCCACTCCGGCGGCTCAAACGCCACACAAGAGCTGGGCGGCACACAGTGCCCTCTCCCAAAACTTACAACGAACGTGAGTGCGCAATGAGTCCTGCGATACCTTACAGAGTTGACGCTCTCCTTTACCGCCTGCTTCCTCACTAGGGCGGCACGCTTCACTTTACTACTGGAAAACGCTGGACTTTGACTCGAGGCCACGGCTCACCTTTCTGTCACCGGTAATCTCCGGAATGCTCTTGGAGACGCTCCCAGCAAGGAACTGAGACCAGCGAGCCTGATGCGAGTAAACTCGCACTTTTTCCCTGAGGCCTTCTGGAGCAAAGAAAAGACGGGCCCCAGGAGTGTGCCTCAGGCACCCTTCTCGCCGCATCTCATCCACCCGGGGGGGGAAATTACGTTTGGGCAGGGTCGCCCTGTTTCAAACGTGAGCTCAGACAGTTATCCTCAGTAGTTTTCTGACTACCTCAAGGAAACAGCGGGAGGAACAGGGCCTTTCCTCGGAGACACTTTCGGACACAGGGTCCCCTGCAGTGCATCCACCGCCTAGGTCGTGAAGTACCTGAGGCGGGCCTCAGTGCTCCGTCCCATACCTAGCTGTGTTAAGGGTGAAAGATGTACGTTTCTTCCGGCTGCACTCACAGCCTAGCTCGCGCTTCTGCGAGAGTGCCGTCCTGAGCGTTTCCCTGGACTGAGTCGTCAGCACGGGGTGTTTCTGAAGCACAGGTCCGTTTCAGTCAGTGAGGCCGATCGACTTGCAGGGAGGCTGCCCAGCGCTGCTCCCACGCGTCTCTGTTATGACTGGGACACTCTACCTCGGCCCCCAGCAAGCAACGCGTGGCCCTTGCTAGGAATGTGAAGAGTGGCTCCCACGGGCCTCCTTTCCCCCTGAGGTTCCTCAGAAGCGACCGGCCGCTCCTCCGGCACAGAGCAGTCACCATGCCAAAGTGGTGCACGGCCGCCTCTGCTCTGTGTCCCCGGAGGCATCGGGGAGTTCAGGCCATCCAGCGTGGCGCATGGATTCATGGCACCCCTGCACCCCCAGCTCTGCTGACGTGAAACACTAGCCCTTGCCTTGGGGGCCTCAGGTCACCTTTCATTTGGCCGGAGCTGACTCTGCAGTGCAGTGGTGTGAGTCCCTAGAAAGGCATTTGCCAGCACAGGATGGGCTTTGAGAGAAGGCAGCCTTGCTCGCCCACAGCGACTACCCTGCGGTGGAGAGACGTCGGGCCGCAAGCGCTGCTCAGGCAGCTTGGAAGGCCGAAACAAGTCGCTCGCACACGGGCAGAAGGCGTACTTTGCCATCAGTGTCCCACTTTCAGGCTTGATGACACAGCATGTTTATCTGAACGTTCTGTCTAGCTATCTAGTACAAGGGAACGAGGGCCCCCTTCTGGTAAGAAAGGTTTCCCGGTGGGGGGTGCCGTACGTGCAGGAGAGCGTTCCCCACGCTGTGCCAAGTTTGGTACTTGGTGACTCGGGGTGGTCCCGAACGTCCAGCATTGTCCCGGGGACAGCCGTCCAGCGTTTTCTTTTTCAGGCTGGACGTAAACAACTAGCTTCCAGGTGCCGAAGGGAGTCGTCCTTGAGGCGTCCCCTGGTTTCACTGGGGACGCACAGTGGTGTTTCTCAGAAGAGCCCAAATCGCTCCCTGGGGCACACCAGCATGGAATGTAAGGCTGCTCAGAACTGCGTTCCTGAGGCCGTTTGCAGGCTGAACAAACGGGAGGTGTCGAGCGAAGAGGGCAGCACTGTGCCTTTACTGCTGGCACATCCGTGCAGTTAAAGCAAACGGACGTTTCCACTCCGGCGGCTCAAACGCCACACAAGAGCTGGGCGGCACACAGTGCCCTCTCCCAAAACTTACAACGAACGTGAGTGCGCAATGAGTCCTGCGATACCTTACAGAGTTGACGCTCTCCTTTACCGCCTGCTTCCTCACTAGGGCGGCACGCTTCACTTTACTACTGGAAAACGCTGGACTTTGACTCGAGGCCACGGCTCACCTTTCTGTCGCCGGTAATCTCCGGAATGCTCTTGGAGACGCTCCCAGCAAGGAACTGAGACCAGCGAGCCTGATGCGAGTAAACTCGCACTTTTTCCCTGAGGCCTTCTGGAGCAAAGAAAAGACGGGCCCCAGGAGTGTGCCTCAGGCACCCTTCTCGCCGCATCTCATCCACCCGGGGGGGGAAATTACGTTTGGGCAGGGTCGCCCTGTTTCAAACGTGAGCTCAGACAGTTATCCTCAGTAGTTTTCTGACTACCTCAAGGAAACAGCGGGAGGAACAGGGCCTTTCCTCGGAGACACTTTCGGACACAGGGTCCCCTGCAGTGCATCCACCGCCTAGGTCGTGAAGTACCTGAGGCGGGCCTCAGTGCTCCGTCCCATACCTAGCTGTGTTAAGGGTGAAAGATGTACGTTTCTTCCGGCTGCACTCACAGCCTAGCTCGCGCTTCTGCGAGAGTGCCGTCCTGAGCGTTTCCCTGGACTGAGTCGTCAGCACGGGGTGTTTCTGAAGCACAGGTCCGTTTCAGTCAGTGAGGCCGATCGACTTGCAGGGAGGCTGCCCAGCGCTGCTCCCACGCGTCTCTGTTATGACTGGGACACTCTACCTCGGCCCCCAGCAAGCAACGCGTGGCCCTTGCTAGGAATGTGAAGAGTGGCTCCCACGGGCCTCCTTTCCCCCTGAGGTTCCTCAGAAGCGACCGGCCGCTCCTCCGGCACAGAGCAGTCACCATGCCAAAGTGGTGCACGGCCGCCTCTGCTCTGTGTCCCCGGAGGCATCGGGGAGTTCAGGCCATCCAGCGTGGCGCATGGATTCATGGCACCCCTGCACCCCCAGCTCTGCTGACGTGAAACACTAGCCCTTGCCTTGGGGGCCTCAGGTCACCTTTCATTTGGCCGGAGCTGACTCTGCAGTGCAGTGGTGTGAGTCCCTAGAAAGGCATTTGCCAGCACAGGATGGGCTTTGAGAGAAGGCAGCCTTGCTCGCCCACAGCGACTACCCTGCGGTGGAGAGACGTCGGGCCGCAAGCGCTGCTCAGGCAGCTTGGAAGGCCGAAACAAGTCGCTCGCACACGGGCAGAAGGCGTACTTTGCCATCAGTGTCCCACTTTCAGGCTTGATGACACAGCATGTTTATCTGAACGTTCTGTCTAGCTATCTAGTACAAGGGAACGAGGGCCCCCTTCTGGTAAGAAAGGTTTCCCGGTGGGGGGTGCCGTACGTGCAGGAGAGCGTTCCCCACGCTGTGCCAAGTTTGGTACTTGGTGACTCGGGGTGGTCCCGAACGTCCAGCATTGTCCCGGGGACAGCCGTCCAGCGTTTTCTTTTTCAGGCTGGACGTAAACAACTAGCTTCCAGGTGCCGAAGGGAGTCGTCCTTGAGGCGTCCCCTGGTTTCACTGGGGACGCACAGTGGTGTTTCTCAGAAGAGCCCAAATCGCTCCCTGGGGCACACCAGCATGGAATGTAAGGCTGCTCAGAACTGCGTTCCTGAGGCCGTTTGCAGGCTGAACAAACGGGAGGTGTCGAGCGAAGAGGGCAGCACTGTGCCTTTACTGCTGGCACATCCGTGCAGTTAAAGCAAACGGACGTTTCCACTCCGGCGGCTCAAACGCCACACAAGAGCTGGGCGGCACACAGTGCCCTCTCCCAAAACTTACAACGAACGTGAGTGCGCAATGAGTCCTGCGATACCTTACAGAGTTGACGCTCTCCTTTACCGCCTGCTTCCTCACTAGGGCGGCACGCTTCACTTTACTACTGGAAAACGCTGGACTTTGACTCGAGGCCACGGCTCACCTTTCTGTCGCCGGTAATCTCCGGAATGCTCTTGGAGACGCTCCCAGCAAGGAACTGAGACCAGCGAGCCTGATGCGAGTAAACTCGCACTTTTTCCCTGAGGCCTTCTGGAGCAAAGAAAAGACGGGCCCCAGGAGTGTGCCTCAGGCACCCTTCTCGCCGCATCTCATCCACCCGGGGGGGGAAATTACGTTTGGGCAGGGTCGCCCTGTTTCAAACGTGAGCTCAGACAGTTATCCTCAGTAGTTTTCTGACTACCTCAAGGAAACAGCGGGAGGAACAGGGCCTTTCCTCGGAGACACTTTCGGACACAGGGTCCCCTGCAGTGCATCCACCGCCTAGGTCGTGAAGTACCTGAGGCGGGCCTCAGTGCTCCGTCCCATACCTAGCTGTGTTAAGGGTGAAAGATGTACGTTTCTTCCGGCTGCACTCACAGCCTAGCTCGCGCTTCTGCGAGAGTGCCGTCCTGAGCGTTTCCCTGGACTGAGTCGTCAGCACGGGGTGTTTCTGAAGCACAGGTCCGTTTCAGTCAGTGAGGCCGATCGACTTGCAGGGAGGCTGCCCAGCGCTGCTCCCACGCGTCTCTGTTATGACTGGGACACTCTACCTCGGCCCCCAGCAAGCAACGCGTGGCCCTTGCGAGGAATGTGAAGAGTGGCTCCCACGGGCCTCCTTTCCCCCTGAGGTTCCTCAGAAGCGACCGGCCGCTCCTCCGGCACAGAGCAGTCACCATGCCAAAGTGGTGCACGGCCGCCTCTGCTCTGTGTCCCCGGAGGCATCGGGGAGTTCAGGCCATCCAGCGTGGCGCATGGATTCATGGCACCCCTGCACCCCCAGCTCTGCTGACGTGAAACACTAGCCCTTGCCTTGGGGGCCTCAGGTCACCTTTCATTTGGCCGGAGCTGACTCTGCAGTGCAGTGGTGTGAGTCCCTAGAAAGGCATTTGCCAGCACAGGATGGGCTTTGAGAGAAGGCAGCCTTGCTCGCCCACAGCGACTACCCTGCGGTGGAGAGACGTCGGGCCGCAAGCGCTGCTCAGGCAGCTTGGAAGGCCGAAACAAGTCGCTCGCACACGGGCAGAAGGCGTACTTTGCCATCAGTGTCCCACTTTCAGGCTTGATGACACAGCATGTTTATCTGAACGTTCTGTCTAGCTATCTAGTACAAGGGAACGAGGGCCCCCTTCTGGTAAGAAAGGTTTCCCGGTGGGGGGTGCCGTACGTGCAGGAGAGCGTTCCCCACGCTGTGCCAAGTTTGGTACTTGGTGACTCGGGGTGGTCCCGAACGTCCAGCATTGTCCCGGGGACAGCCGTCCAGCGTTTTCTTTTTCAGGCTGGACGTAAACAACTAGCTTCCAGGTGCCGAAGGGAGTCGTCCTTGAGGCGTCCCCTGGTTTCACTGGGGACGCACAGTGGTGTTTCTCAGAAGAGCCCAAATCGCTCCCTGGGGCACACCAGCATGGAATGTAAGGCTGCTCAGAACTGCGTTCCTGAGGCCGTTTGCAGGCTGAACAAACGGGAGGTGTCGAGCGAAGAGGGCAGCACTGTGCCTTTACTGCTGGCACATCCGTGCAGTTAAAGCAAACGGACGTTTCCACTCCGGCGGCTCAAACGCCACACAAGAGCTGGGCGGCACACAGTGCCCTCTCCCAAAACTTACAACGAACGTGAGTGCGCAATGAGTCCTGCGATACCTTACAGAGTTGACGCTCTCCTTTACCGCCTGCTTCCTCACTAGGGCGGCACGCTTCACTTTACTACTGGAAAACGCTGGACTTTGACTCGAGGCCACGGCTCACCTTTCTGTCGCCGGTAATCTCCGGAATGCTCTTGGAGACGCTCCCAGCAAGGAACTGAGACCAGCGAGCCTGATGCGAGTAAACTCGCACTTTTTCCCTGAGGCCTTCTGGAGCAAAGAAAAGACGGGCCCCAGGAGTGTGCCTCAGGCACCCTTCTCGCCGCATCTCATCCACCCGGGGGGGGAAATTACGTTTGGGCAGGGTCGCCCTGTTTCAAACGTGAGCTCAGACAGTTATCCTCAGTAGTTTTCTGACTACCTCAAGGAAACAGCGGGAGGAACAGGGCCTTTCCTCGGAGACACTTTCGGACACAGGGTCCCCTGCAGTGCATCCACTGCCTAGGTCGTGAAGTACCTGAGGCGGGCCTCAGTGCTCCGTCCCATACCTAGCTGTGTTAAGGGTGAAAGATGTACGTTTCTTCCGGCTGCACTCACAGCCTAGCTCGCGCTTCTGCGAGAGTGCCGTCCTGAGCGTTTCCCTGGACTGAGTCGTCAGCACGGGGTGTTTCTGAAGCACAGGTCCGTTTCAGTCAGTGAGGCCGATCGACTTGCAGGGAGGCTGCCCAGCGCTGCTCCCACGCGTCTCTGTTATGACTGGGACACTCTACCTCGGCCCCCAGCAAGCAACGCGTGGCCCTTGCGAGGAATGTGAAGAGTGGCTCCCACGGGCCTCCTTTCCCCCTGAGGTTCCTCAGAAGCGACCGGCCGCTCCTCCGGCACAGAGCAGTCACCATGCCAAAGTGGTGCACGGCCGCCTCTGCTCTGTGTCCCCGGAGGCATCGGGGAGTTCAGGCCATCCAGCGTGGCGCATGGATTCATGGCACCCCTGCACCCCCAGCTCTGCTGACGTGAAACACTAGCCCTTGCCTTGGGGGCCTCAGGTCACCTTTCATTTGGCCGGAGCTGACTCTGCAGTGCAGTGGTGTGAGTCCCTAGAAAGGCATTTGCCAGCACAGGATGGGCTTTGAGAGAAGGCAGCCTTGCTCGCCCACAGCGACTACCCTGCGGTGGAGAGACGTCGGGCCGCAAGCGCTGCTCAGGCAGCTTGGAAGGCCCAAACAAGTCGCTCGCACACGGGCAGAAGGCGTACTTTGCCATCAGTGTCCCACTTTCAGGCTTGATGACACAGCATGTTTATCTGAACGTTCTGTCTAGCTATCTAGTACAAGGGAACGAGGGCCCCCTTCTGGTAAGAAAGGTTTCCCGGTGGGGGGTGCCGTACGTGCAGGAGAGCGTTCCCCACGCTGTGCCAAGTTTGGTACTTGGTGACTCGGGGTGGTCCCGAACGTCCAGCATTGTCCCGGGGACAGCCGTCCAGCGTTTTCTTTTTCAGGCTGGACGTAAACAACTAGCTTCCAGGTGCCGAAGGGAGTCGTCCTTGAGGCGTCCCCTGGTTTCACTGGGGACGCACAGTGGTGTTTCTCAGAAGAGCCCAAATCGCTCCCTGGGGCACACCAGCATGGAATGTAAGGCTGCTCAGAACTGCGTTCCTGAGGCCGTTTGCAGGCTGAACAAACGGGAGGTGTCGAGCGAAGAGGGCAGCACTGTGCCTTTACTGCTGGCACATCCGTGCAGTTAAAGCAAACGGACGTTTCCACTCCGGCGGCTCAAACGCCACACAAGAGCTGGGCGGCACACAGTGCCCTCTCCCAAAACTTACAACGAACGTGAGTGCGCAATGAGTCCTGCGATACCTTACAGAGTTGACGCTCTCCTTTACCGCCTGCTTCCTCACTAGGGCGGCACGCTTCACTTTACTACTGGAAAACGCTGGACTTTGACTCGAGGCCACGGCTCACCTTTCTGTCGCCGGTAATCTCCGGAATGCTCTTGGAGACGCTCCCAGCAAGGAACTGAGACCAGCGAGCCTGATGCGAGTAAACTCGCACTTTTTCCCTGAGGCCTTCTGGAGCAAAGAAAAGACGGGCCCCAGGAGTGTGCCTCAGGCACCCTTCTCGCCGCATCTCATCCACCCGGGGGGGGAAATTACGTTTGGGCAGGGTCGCCCTGTTTCAAACGTGAGCTCAGACAGTTATCCTCAGTAGTTTTCTGACTACCTCAAGGAAACAGCGGGAGGAACAGGGCCTTTCCTCGGAGACACTTTCGGACACAGGGTCCCCTGCAGTGCATCCACCGCCTAGGTCGTGAAGTACCTGAGGCGGGCCTCAGTGCTCCGTCCCATACCTAGCTGTGTTAAGGGTGAAAGATGTACGTTTCTTCCGGCTGCACTCACAGCCTAGCTCGCGCTTCTGCGAGAGTGCCGTCCTGAGCGTTTCCCTGGACTGAGTCGTCAGCACGGGGTGTTTCTGAAGCACAGGTCCGTTTCAGTCAGTGAGGCCGATCGACTTGCAGGGAGGCTGCCCAGCGCTGCTCCCACGCGTCTCTGTTATGACTGGGACACTCTACCTCGGCCCCCAGCAAGCAACGCGTGGCCCTTGCTAGGAATGTGAAGAGTGGCTCCCACGGGCCTCCTTTGCCCCTGAGGTTCCTCAGAAGCGACCGGCCGCTCCTCCGGCACAGAGCAGTCACCATGCCAAAGTGGTGCACGGCCGCCTCTGCTCTGTGTCCCCGGAGGCATCGGGGAGTTCAGGCCATCCAGCGTGGCGCATGGATTCATGGCACCCCTGCACCCCCAGCTCTGCTGACGTGAAACACTAGCCCTTGCCTTGGGGCCTCAGGTCACCTTTCATTTGGCCGGAGCTGACTCTGCAGTGCAGTGGTGTGAGTCCCTAGAAAGGCATTTGCCAGCACAGGATGGGCTTTGAGAGAAGGCAGCCTTGCTCGCCCACAGCGACTACCCTGCGGTGGAGAGACGTCGGGCCGCAAGCGCTGCTCAGGCAGCTTGGAAGGCCGAAACAAGTCGCTCGCACACGGGCAGAAGGCGTACTTTGCCATCAGTGTCCCACTTTCAGGCTTGATGACACAGCATGTTTATCTGAACGTTCTGTCTAGCTATCTAGTACAAGGGAACGAGGGCCCCCTTCTGGTAAGAAAGGTTTCCCGGTGGGGGGTGCCGTACGTGCAGGAGAGCGTTCCCCACGCTGTGCCAAGTTTGGTACTTGGTGACTCGGGGTGGTCCCGAACGTCCAGCATTGTCCCGGGGACAGCCGTCCAGCGTTTTCTTTTTCAGGCTGGACGTAAACAACTAGCTTCCAGGTGCCGAAGGGAGTCGTCCTTGAGGCGTCCCCTGGTTTCACTGGGGACGCACAGTGGTGTTTCTCAGAAGAGCCCAAATCGCTCCCTGGGGCACACCAGCATGGAATGTAAGGCTGCTCAGAACTGCGTTCCTGAGGCCGTTTGCAGGCTGAACAAACGGGAGGTGTCGAGCGAAGAGGGCAGCACTGTGCCTTTACTGCTGGCACATCCGTGCAGTTAAAGCAAACGGACGTTTCCACTCCGGCGGCTCAAACGCCACACAAGAGCTGGGCGGCACACAGTGCCCTCTCCCAAAACTTACAACGAACGTGAGTGCGCAATGAGTCCTGCGATACCTTACAGAGTTGACGCTCTCCTTTACCGCCTGCTTCCTCACTAGGGCGGCACGCTCCACTTTACTACTGGAAAACGCTGGACTTTGACTCGAGGCCACGGCTCACCTTTCTGTCGCCGGTAATCTCCGGAGTGCTCTTGGAGACGCTCCCAGCAAGGAACTGAGACCAGCGAGCCTGATGCGAGTAAACTCGCACGTTTTCCCTGAGGCCTTCTGGAGCAAAGAAAAGACGGGCCCCAGGAGTGTGCCTCAGGCACCCTTCTCGCCGCATCTCATCCACCCGGGGGGGAAATTACGTTTGGGCAGGGTCGCCCTGTTTCAAACGTGAGCTCAGACAGTTATCCTCAGTAGTTTCTGACTACCTCAAGGACACAGCGGGAGGAACAGGGCCTTTCCTCGGAGACACTTTCGGACACAGGGTCCCCTGCAGTGCATCCACTGCCTAGGTCGTGAAGTACCTGAGGCGGGCCTCAGTGCTCCGTCCCATACCTAGCTGTGTTAAGGGTGAAAGATGTACGTTTCTTCCGGCTGCACTCACAGCCTAGCTCGCGCTTCTGCGAGAGTGCCGTCCTGAGCGTTTCCCTGGACTGAGTCGTCAGCACGGGGTGTTTCTGAAGCACAGGTCCGTTTCAGTCAGTGAGGCCGATCGACTTGCAGGGAGGCTGCCCAGCGCTGCTCCCACGCGTCTCTGTTATGACTGGGACACTCTACCTCGGCCCCCAGCAAGCAACGCGTGGCCCTTGCGAGGAATGTGAAGAGTGGCTCCCACGGGCCTCCTTTCCCCCTGAGGTTCCTCAGAAGCGACCGGCCGCTCCTCCGGCACAGAGCAGTCACCATGCCAAAGTGGTGCACGGCCGCCTCTGCTCTGTGTCCCCGGAGGCATCGGGGAGTTCAGGCCATCCAGCGTGGCGCATGGATTCATGGCACCCCTGCACCCCCAGCTCTGCTGACGTGAAACACTAGCCCTTGCCTTGGGGGCCTCAGGTCACCTTTCATTTGGCCGGAGCTGACTCTGCAGTGCAGTGGTATGAGTCCCTAGAAAGGCATTTGCCAGCACAGGATGGGCTTTGAGAGAAGGCAGCCTTGCTCGCCCACAGCGACTACCCTGCGGTGGAGAGACGTCGGGCCGCAAGCGCTGCTCAGGCAGCTTGGAAGGCCCAAACAAGTCGCTCGCACACGGGCAGAAGGCGTACTTTGCCATCAGTGTCCCACTTTCAGGCTTGATGACACAGCATGTTTATCTGAACGTTCTGTCTAGCTATCTAGTACAAGGGAACGAGGGCCCCCTTCTGGTAAGAAAGGTTTCCCGGTGGGGGGTGCCGTACGTGCAGGAGAGCGTTCCCCACGCTGTGCCAAGTTTGGTACTTGGTGACTCGGGGTGGTCCCGAACGTCCAGCATTGTCCCGGGGACAGCCGTCCAGCGTTTTCTTTTTCAGGCTGGACGTAAACAACTAGCTTCCAGGTGCCGAAGGGAGTCGTCCTTGAGGCGTCCCCTGGTTTCACTGGGGACGCACAGTGGTGTTTCTCAGAAGAGCCCAAATCGCTCCCTGGGGCACACCAGCATGGAATGTAAGGCTGCTCAGAACTGCGTTCCTGAGGCCGTTTGCAGGCTGAACAAACGGGAGGTGTCGAGCGAAGAGGGCAGCACTGTGCCTTTACTGCTGGCACATCCGTGCAGTTAAAGCAAACGGACGTTACCACTCCGGCGGCTCAAACGCCACACAAGAGCTGGGCGGCACACAGTGCCCTCTCCCAAAACTTACAACGAACGTGAGTGCGCAATGAGTCCTGCGATACCTTACAGAGTTGACGCTCTCCTTTACCGCCTGCTTCCTCACTAGGGCGGCACGCTTCACTTTACTACTGGAAAACGCTGGACTTTGACTCGAGGCCACGGCTCACCTTTCTGTCGCCGGTAATCTCCGGAATGCTCTTGGAGACGCTCCCAGCAAGGAACTGAGACCAGCGAGCCTGATGCGAGTAAACTCGCACGTTTTCCCTGAGGCCTTCTGGAGCAAAGAAAAGACGGGCCCCAGGAGTGTGCCTCAGGCACCCTTCTCGCCGCATCTCATCCACCCGGGGGGGGAAATTACGTTTGGGCAGGGTCGCCCTGTTTCAAACGTGAGCTCAGACAGTTATCCTCAGTAGTTTTCTGACTACCTCAAGGAAACAGCGGGAGGAACAGGGCCTTTCCTCGGAGACACTTTCGGACACAGGGTCCCCTGCAGTGCATCCACTGCCTAGGTCGTGAAGTACCTGAGGCGGGCCTCAGTGCTCCGTCCCATACCTAGCTGTGTTAAGGGTGAAAGATGTACGTTTCTTCCGGCTGCACTCACAGCCTAGCTCGCGCTTCTGCGAGAGTGCCGTCCTGAGCGTTTCCCTGGACTGAGTCGTCAGCACGGGGTGTTTCTGAAGCACAGGTCCGTTTCAGTCAGTGAGGCCGATCGACTTGCAGGGAGGCTGCCCAGCGCTGCTCCCACGCGTCTCTGTTATGACTGGGACACTCTACCTCGGCCCCCAGCAAGCAACGCGTGGCCCTTGCTAGGAATGTGAAGAGTGGCTCCCACGGGCCTCCTTTCCCCCTGAGGTTCCTCAGAAGCGACCGGCCGCTCCTCCGGCACAGAGCAGTCACCATGCCAAAGTGGTGCACGGCCGCCTCTGCTCTGTGTCCCCGGAGGCATCGGGGAGTTCAGGCCATCCAGCGTGGCGCATGGATTCATGGCACCCCTGCACCCCCAGCTCTGCTGACGTGAAACACTAGCCCTTGCCTTGGGGCCTCAGGTCACCTTTCATTTGGCCGGAGCTGACTCTGCAGTGCAGTGGTGTGAGTCCCTAGAAAGGCATTTGCCAGCACAGGATGGGCTTTGAGAGAAGGCAGCCTTGCTCGCCCACAGCGACTACCCTGCGGTGGAGAGACGTCGGGCCGCAAGCGCTGCTCAGGCAGCTTGGAAGGCCCAAACAAGTCGCTCGCACACGGGCAGAAGGCGTACTTTGCCATCAGTGTCCCACTTTCAGGCTTGATGACACAGCATGTTTATCTGAACGTTCTGTCTAGCTATCTAGTACAAGGGAACGAGGGCTCCCTTCTGGTAAGAAAGGTTTCCCGGTGGGGGGTGCCGTACGTGCAGGAGAGCGTTCCCCACGCTGTGCCAAGTTTGGTACTTGGTGACTCGGGGTGGTCCCGAACGTCCAGCATTGTCCCGGGGACAGCCGTCCAGCGTTTTCTTTTTCAGGCTGGACGTAAACAACTAGCTTCCAGGTGCCGAAGGGAGTCGTCCTTGAGGCGTCCCCTGGTTTCACTGGGGACGCACAGTGGTGTTTCTCAGAAGAGCCCAAATCGCTCCCTGGGGCACACCAGCATGGAATGTAAGGCTGCTCAGAACTGCGTTCCTGAGGCCGTTTGCAGGCTGAACAAACGGGAGGTGTCGAGCGAAGAGGGCAGCACTGTGCCTTTACTGCTGGCACATCCGTGCAGTTAAAGCAAACGGACGTTTCCACTCCGGCGGCTCAAACGCCACACAAGAGCTGGGCGGCACACAGTGCCCTCTCCCAAAACTTACAACGAACGTGAGTGCGCAATGAGTCCTGCGATACCTTACAGAGTTGACGCTCTCCTTTACCGCCTGCTTCCTCACTAGGGCGGCACGCTCCACTTTACTACTGGAAAACGCTGGACTTTGACTCGAGGCCACGGCTCACCTTTCTGTCGCCGGTAATCTCCGGAGTGCTCTTGGAGACGCTCCCAGCAAGGAACTGAGACCAGCGAGCCTGATGCGAGTAAACTCGCACGTTTTCCCTGAGGCCTTCTGGAGCAAAGAAAAGACGGGCCCCAGGAGTGTGCCTCAGGCACCCTTCTCGCCGCATCTCATCCACCCGGGGGGGAAATTACGTTTGGGCAGGGTCGCCCTGTTTCAAACGTGAGCTCAGACAGTTATCCTCAGTAGTTTCTGACTACCTCAAGGACACAGCGGGAGGAACAGGGCCTTTCCTCGGAGACACTTTCGGACACAGGGTCCCCTGCAGTGCATCCACTGCCTAGGTCGTGAAGTACCTGAGGCGGGCCTCAGTGCTCCGTCCCATACCTAGCTGTGTTAAGGGTGAAAGATGTACGTTTCTTCCGGCTGCACTCACAGCCTAGCTCGCGCTTCTGCGAGAGTGCCGTCCTGAGCGTTTCCCTGGACTGAGTCGTCAGCACGGGGTGTTTCTGAAGCACAGGTCCGTTTCAGTCAGTGAGGCCGATCGACTTGCAGGGAGGCTGCCCAGCGCTGCTCCCACGCGTCTCTGTTATGACTGGGACACTCTACCTCGGCCCCCAGCAAGCAACGCGTGGCCCTTGCGAGGAATGTGAAGAGTGGCTCCCACGGGCCTCCTTTCCCCCTGAGGTTCCTCAGAAGCGACCGGCCGCTCCTCCGGCACAGAGCAGTCACCATGCCAAAGTGGTGCACGGCCGCCTCTGCTCTGTGTCCCCGGAGGCATCGGGGAGTTCAGGCCATCCAGCGTGGCGCATGGATTCATGGCACCCCTGCACCCCCAGCTCTGCTGACGTGAAACACTAGCCCTTGCCTTGGGGGCCTCAGGTCACCTTTCATTTGGCCGGAGCTGACTCTGCAGTGCAGTGGTATGAGTCCCTAGAAAGGCATTTGCCAGCACAGGATGGGCTTTGAGAGAAGGCAGCCTTGCTCGCCCACAGCGACTACCCTGCGGTGGAGAGACGTCGGGCCGCAAGCGCTGCTCAGGCAGCTTGGAAGGCCCAAACAAGTCGCTCGCACACGGGCAGAAGGCGTACTTTGCCATCAGTGTCCCACTTTCAGGCTTGATGACACAGCATGTTTATCTGAACGTTCTGTCTAGCTATCTAGTACAAGGGAACGAGGGCCCCCTTCTGGTAAGAAAGGTTTCCCGGTGGGGGGTGCCGTACGTGCAGGAGAGCGTTCCCCACGCTGTGCCAAGTTTGGTACTTGGTGACTCGGGGTGGTCCCGAACGTCCAGCATTGTCCCGGGGACAGCCGTCCAGCGTTTTCTTTTTCAGGCTGGACGTAAACAACTAGCTTCCAGGTGCCGAAGGGAGTCGTCCTTGAGGCGTCCCCTGGTTTCACTGGGGACGCACAGTGGTGTTTCTCAGAAGAGCCCAAATCGCTCCCTGGGGCACACCAGCATGGAATGTAAGGCTGCTCAGAACTGCGTTCCTGAGGCCGTTTGCAGGCTGAACAAACGGGAGGTGTCGAGCGAAGAGGGCAGCACTGTGCCTTTACTGCTGGCACATCCGTGCAGTTAAAGCAAACGGACGTTACCACTCCGGCGGCTCAAACGCCACACAAGAGCTGGGCGGCACACAGTGCCCTCTCCCAAAACTTACAACGAACGTGAGTGCGCAATGAGTCCTGCGATACCTTACAGAGTTGACGCTCTCCTTTACCGCCTGCTTCCTCACTAGGGCGGCACGCTTCACTTTACTACTGGAAAACGCTGGACTTTGACTCGAGGCCACGGCTCACCTTTCTGTCGCCGGTAATCTCCGGAATGCTCTTGGAGACGCTCCCAGCAAGGAACTGAGACCAGCGAGCCTGATGCGAGTAAACTCGCACGTTTTCCCTGAGGCCTTCTGGAGCAAAGAAAAGACGGGCCCCAGGAGTGTGCCTCAGGCACCCTTCTCGCCGCATCTCATCCACCCGGGGGGGGAAATTACGTTTGGGCAGGGTCGCCCTGTTTCAAACGTGAGCTCAGACAGTTATCCTCAGTAGTTTTCTGACTACCTCAAGGAAACAGCGGGAGGAACAGGGCCTTTCCTCGGAGACACTTTCGGACACAGGGTCCCCTGCAGTGCATCCACTGCCTAGGTCGTGAAGTACCTGAGGCGGGCCTCAGTGCTCCGTCCCATACCTAGCTGTGTTAAGGGTGAAAGATGTACGTTTCTTCCGGCTGCACTCACAGCCTAGCTCGCGCTTCTGCGAGAGTGCCGTCCTGAGCGTTTCCCTGGACTGAGTCGTCAGCACGGGGTGTTTCTGAAGCACAGGTCCGTTTCAGTCAGTGAGGCCGATCGACTTGCAGGGAGGCTGCCCAGCGCTGCTCCCACGCGTCTCTGTTATGACTGGGACACTCTACCTCGGCCCCCAGCAAGCAACGCGTGGCCCTTGCTAGGAATGTGAAGAGTGGCTCCCACGGGCCTCCTTTCCCCCTGAGGTTCCTCAGAAGCGACCGGCCGCTCCTCCGGCACAGAGCAGTCACCATGCCAAAGTGGTGCACGGCCGCCTCTGCTCTGTGTCCCCGGAGGCATCGGGGAGTTCAGGCCATCCAGCGTGGCGCATGGATTCATGGCACCCCTGCACCCCCAGCTCTGCTGACGTGAAACACTAGCCCTTGCCTTGGGGCCTCAGGTCACCTTTCATTTGGCCGGAGCTGACTCTGCAGTGCAGTGGTGTGAGTCCCTAGAAAGGCATTTGCCAGCACAGGATGGGCTTTGAGAGAAGGCAGCCTTGCTCGCCCACAGCGACTACCCTGCGGTGGAGAGACGTCGGGCCGCAAGCGCTGCTCAGGCAGCTTGGAAGGCCGAAACAAGTCGCTCGCACACGGGCAGAAGGCGTACTTTGCCATCAGTGTCCCACTTTCAGGCTTGATGACACAGCATGTTTATCTGAACGTTCTGTCTAGCTATCTAGTACAAGGGAACGAGGGCTCCCTTCTGGTAAGAAAGGTTTCCCGGTGGGGGGTGCCGTACGTGCAGGAGAGCGTTCCCCACGCTGTGCCAAGTTTGGTACTTGGTGACTCGGGGTGGTCCCGAACGTCCAGCATTGTCCCGGGGACAGCCGTCCAGCGTTTTCTTTTTCAGGCTGGACGTAAACAACTAGCTTCCAGGTGCCGAAGGGAGTCGTCCTTGAGGCGTCCCCTGGTTTCACTGGGGACGCACAGTGGTGTTTCTCAGAAGAGCCCAAATCGCTCCCTGGGGCACACCAGCATGGAATGTAAGGCTGCTCAGAACTGCGTTCCTGAGGCCGTTTGCAGGCTGAACAAACGGGAGGTGTCGAGCGAAGAGGGCAGCACTGTGCCTTTACTGCTGGCACATCCGTGCAGTTAAAGCAAACGGACGTTTCCACTCCGGCGGCTCAAACGCCACACAAGAGCTGGGCGGCACACAGTGCCCTCTCCCAAAACTTACAACGAACGTGAGTGCGCAATGAGTCCTGCGATACCTTACAGAGTTGACGCTCTCCTTTACCGCCTGCTTCCTCACTACGGCGGCACGCTTCACTTTACTACTGGAAAACGCTGGACTTTGACTCGAGGCCACGGCTCACCTTTCTGTCGCCGGTAATCTCCGGAATGCTCTTGGAGACGCTCCCAGCAAGGAACTGAGACCAGCGAGCCTGATGCGAGTAAACTCGCACTTTTTCCCTGAGGCCTTCTGGAGCAAAGAAAAGACGGGCCCCAGGAGTGTGCCTCAGGCACCCTTCTCGCCGCATCTCATCCACCCGGGGGGGGAAATTACGTTTGGGCAGGGTCGCCCTGTTTCAAACGTGAGCTCAGACAGTTATCCTCAGTAGTTTTCTGACTACCTCAAGGAAACAGCGGGAGGAACAGGGCCTTTCCTCGGAGACACTTTCGGACACAGGGTCCCCTGCAGTGCATCCACTGCCTAGGTCGTGAAGTACCTGAGGCGGGCCTCAGTGCTCCGTCCCATACCTAGCTGTGTTAAGGGTGAAAGATGTACGTTTCTTCCGGCTGCACTCACAGCCTAGCTCGCGCTTCTGCGAGAGTGCCGTCCTGAGCGTTTCCCTGGACTGAGTCGTCAGCACGGGGTGTTTCTGAAGCACAGGTCCGTTTCAGTCAGTGAGGCCGATCGACTTGCAGGGAGGCTGCCCAGCGCTGCTCCCACGCGTCTCTGTTATGACTGGGACACTCTACCTCGGCCCCCAGCAAGCAACGCGTGGCCCTTGCTAGGAATGTGAAGAGTGGCTCCCACGGGCCTCCTTTCCCCCTGAGGTTCCTCAGAAGCGACCGGCCGCTCCTCCGGCACAGAGCAGTCACCATGCCAAAGTGGTGCACGGCCGCCTCTGCTCTGTGTCCCCGGAGGCATCGGGGAGTTCAGGCCATCCAGCGTGGCGCATGGATTCATGGCACCCCTGCACCCCCAGCTCTGCTGACGTGAAACACTAGCCCTTGCCTTGGGGGCCTCAGGTCACCTTTCATTTGGCCGGAGCTGACTCTGCAGTGCAGTGGTGTGAGTCCCTAGAAAGGCATTTGCCAGCACAGGATGGGCTTTGAGAGAAGGCAGCCTTGCTCGCCCACAGCGACTACCCTGCAGTGGAGAGACGTCGGGCCGCAAGCGCTGCTCAGGCAGCTTGGAAGGCCGAAACAAGTCGCTCGCACACGGGCAGAAGGCGTACTTTGCCATCAGTGTCCCACTTTCAGGCTTGATGACACAGCATGTTTATCTGAACGTTCTGTCTAGCTATCTAGTACAAGGGAACGAGGGCCCCCTTCTGGTAAGAAAGGTTTCCCGGTGGGGGGTGCCGTACGTGCAGGAGAGCGTTCCCCACGCTGTGCCAAGTTTGGTACTTGGTGACTCGGGGTGGTCCCGAACGTCCAGCATTGTCCCGGGGACAGCCGTCCAGCGTTTTCTTTTTCAGGCTGGACGTAAACAACTAGCTTCCAGGTGCCGAAGGGAGTCGTCCTTGAGGCGTCCCCTGGTTTCACTGGGGACGCACAGTGGTGTTTCTCAGAAGAGCCCAAATCGCTCCCTGGGGCACACCAGCATGGAATGTAAGGCTGCTCAGAACTGCGTTCCTGAGGCCGTTTGCAGGCTGAACAAACGGGAGGTGTCGAGCGAAGAGGGCAGCACTGTGCCTTTACTGCTGGCACATCCGTGCAGTTAAAGCAAACGGACGTTTCCACTCCGGCGGCTCAAACGCCACACAAGAGCTGGGCGGCACACAGTGCCCTCTCCCAAAACTTACAACGAACGTGAGTGCGCAATGAGTCCTGCGATACCTTACAGAGTTGACGCTCTCCTTTACCGCCTGCTTCCTCACTAGGGCGGCACGCTTCACTTTACTACTGGAAAACGCTGGACTTTGACTCGAGGCCACGGCTCACCTTTCTGTCGCCGGTAATCTCCGGAATGCTCTTGGAGACGCTCCCAGCAAGGAACTGAGACCAGCGAGCCTGATGCGAGTAAACTCGCACTTTTTCCCTGAGGCCTTCTGGAGCAAAGAAAAGACGGGCCCCAGGAGTGTGCCTCAGGCACCCTTCTCGCCGCATCTCATCCACCCGGGGGGGGAAATTACGTTTGGGCAGGGTCGCCCTGTTTCAAACGTGAGCTCAGACAGTTATCCTCAGTAGTTTTCTGACTACCTCAAGGAAACAGCGGGAGGAACAGGGCCTTTCCTCGGAGACACTTTCGGACACAGGGTCCCCTGCAGTGCATCCACCGCCTAGGTCGTGAAGTACCTGAGGCGGGCCTCAGTGCTCCGTCCCATACCTAGCTGTGTTAAGGGTGAAAGATGTACGTTTCTTCCGGCTGCACTCACAGCCTAGCTCGCGCTTCTGCGAGAGTGCCGTCCTGAGCGTTTCCCTGGACTGAGTCGTCAGCACGGGGTGTTTCTGAAGCACAGGTCCGTTTCAGTCAGTGAGGCCGATCGACTTGCAGGGAGGCTGCCCAGCGCTGCTCCCACGCGTCTCTGTTATGACTGGGACACTCTACCTCGGCCCCCAGCAAGCAACGCGTGGCCCTTGCGAGGAATGTGAAGAGTGGCTCCCACGGGCCTCCTTTCCCCCTGAGGTTCCTCAGAAGCGACCGGCCGCTCCTCCGGCACAGAGCAGTCACCATGCCAAAGTGGTGCACGGCCGCCTCTGCTCTGTGTCCCCGGAGGCATCGGGGAGTTCAGGCCATCCAGCGTGGCGCATGGATTCATGGCACCCCTGCACCCCCAGCTCTGCTGACGTGAAACACTAGCCCTTGCCTTGGGGGCCTCAGGTCACCTTTCATTTGGCCGGAGCTGACTCTGCAGTGCAGTGGTATGAGTCCCTAGAAAGGCATTTGCCAGCACAGGATGGGCTTTGAGAGAAGGCAGCCTTGCTCGCCCACAGCGACTACCCTGCGGTGGAGAGACGTCGGGCCGCAAGCGCTGCTCAGGCAGCTTGGAAGGCCGAAACAAGTCGCTCGCACACGGGCAGAAGGCGTACTTTGCCATCAGTGTCCCACTTTCAGGCTTGATGACACAGCATGTTTATCTGAACGTTCTGTCTAGCTATCTAGTACAAGGGAACGAGGGCCCCCTTCTGGTAAGAAAGGTTTCCCGGTGGGGGGTGCCGTACGTGCAGGAGAGCGTTCCCCACGCTGTGCCAAGTTTGGTACTTGGTGACTCGGGGTGGTCCCGAACGTCCAGCATTGTCCCGGGGACAGCCGTCCAGCGTTTTCTTTTTCAGGCTGGACGTAAACAACTAGCTTCCAGGTGCCGAAGGGAGTCGTCCTTGAGGCGTCCCCTGGTTTCACTGGGGACGCACAGTGGTGTTTCTCAGAAGAGCCCAAATCGCTCCCTGGGGCACACCAGCATGGAATGTAAGGCTGCTCAGAACTGCGTTCCTGAGGCCGTTTGCAGGCTGAACAAACGGGAGGTGTCGAGCGAAGAGGGCAGCACTGTGCCTTTACTGCTGGCACATCCGTGCAGTTAAAGCAAACGGACGTTTCCACTCCGGCGGCTCAAACGCCACACAAGAGCTGGGCGGCACACAGTGCCCTCTCCCAAAACTTACAACGAACGTGAGTGCGCAATGAGTCCTGCGATACCTTACAGAGTTGACGCTCTCCTTTACCGCCTGCTTCCTCACTAGGGCGGCACGCTTCACTTTACTACTGGAAAACGCTGGACTTTGACTCGAGGCCACGGCTCACCTTTCTGTCGCCGGTAATCTCCGGAATGCTCTTGGAGACGCTCCCAGCAAGGAACTGAGACCAGCGAGCCTGATGCGAGTAAACTCGCACTTTTCCCCTGAGGCCTTCTGGAGCAAAGAAAAGACGGGCCCCAGGAGTGTGCCTCAGGCACCCTTCTCGCCGCATCTCATCCACCCGGGGGGGGAAATTACGTTTGGGCAGGGTCGCCCTGTTTCAAACGTGAGCTCAGACAGTTATCCTCAGTAGTTTTCTGACTACCTCAAGGAAACAGCGGGAGGAACAGGGCCTTTCCTCGGAGACACTTTCGGACACAGGGTCCCCTGCAGTGCATCCACTGCCTAGGTCGTGAAGTACCTGAGGCGGGCCTCAGTGCTCCGTCCCATACCTAGCTGTGTTAAGGGTGAAAGATGTACGTTTCTTCCGGCTGCACTCACAGCCTAGCTCGCGCTTCTGCGAGAGTGCCGTCCTGAGCGTTTCCCTGGACTGAGTCGTCAGCACGGGGTGTTTCTGAAGCACAGGTCCGTTTCAGTCAGTGAGGCCGATCGACTTGCAGGGAGGCTGCCCAGCGCTGCTCCCACGCGTCTCTGTTATGACTGGGACACTCTACCTCGGCCCCCAGCAAGCAACGCGTGGCCCTTGCTAGGAATGTGAAGAGTGGCTCCCACGGGCCTCCTTTCCCCCTGAGGTTCCTCAGAAGCGACCGGCCGCTCCTCCGGCACAGAGCAGTCACCATGCCAAAGTGGTGCACGGCCGCCTCTGCTCTGTGTCCCCGGAGGCATCGGGGAGTTCAGGCCATCCAGCGTGGCGCATGGATTCATGGCACCCCTGCACCCCCAGCTCTGCTGACGTGAAACACTAGCCCTTGCCTTGGGGGCCTCAGGTCACCTTTCATTTGGCCGGAGCTGACTCTGCAGTGCAGTGGTGTGAGTCCCTAGAAAGGCATTTGCCAGCACAGGATGGGCTTTGAGAGAAGGCAGCCTTGCTCGCCCACAGCGACTACCCTGCGGTGGAGAGACGTCGGGCCGCAAGCGCTGCTCAGGCAGCTTGGAAGGCCGAAACAAGTCGCTCGCACACGGGCAGAAGGCGTACTTTGCCATCAGTGTCCCACTTTCAGGCTTGATGACACAGCATGTTTATCTGAACGTTCTGTCTAGCTATCTAGTACAAGGGAACGAGGGCCCCCTTCTGGTAAGAAAGGTTTCCCGGTGGGGGGTGCCGTACGTGCAGGAGAGCGTTCCCCACGCTGTGCCAAGTTTGGTACTTGGTGACTCGGGGTGGTCCCGAACGTCCAGCATTGTCCCGGGGACAGCCGTCCAGCGTTTTCTTTTTCAGGCTGGACGTAAACAACTAGCTTCCAGGTGCCGAAGGGAGTCGTCCTTGAGGCGTCCCCTGGTTTCACTGGGGACGCACAGTGGTGTTTCTCAGAAGAGCCCAAATCGCTCCCTGGGGCACACCAGCATGGAATGTAAGGCTGCTCAGAACTGCGTTCCTGAGGCCGTTTGCAGGCTGAACAAACGGGAGGTGTCGAGCGAAGAGGGCAGCACTGTGCCTTTACTGCTGGCACATCCGTGCAGTTAAAGCAAACGGACGTTTCCACTCCGGCGGCTCAAACGCCACACAAGAGCTGGGCGGCACACAGTGCCCTCTCCCAAAACTTACAACGAACGTGAGTGCGCAATGAGTCCTGCGATACCTTACAGAGTTGACGCTCTCCTTTACCGCCTGCTTCCTCACTAGGGCGGCACGCTTCACTTTACTACTGGAAAACGCTGGACTTTGACTCGAGGCCACGGCTCACCTTTCTGTCGCCGGTAATCTCCGGAATGCTCTTGGAGACGCTCCCAGCAAGGAACTGAGACCAGCGAGCCTGATGCGAGTAAACTCGCACTTTTCCCCTGAGGCCTTCTGGAGCAAAGAAAAGACGGGCCCCAGGAGTGTGCCTCAGGCACCCTTCTCGCCGCATCTCATCCACCCGGGGGGGGAAATTACGTTTGGGCAGGGTCGCCCTGTTTCAAACGTGAGCTCAGACAGTTATCCTCAGTAGTTTTCTGACTACCTCAAGGACACAGCGGGAGGAACAGGGCCTTTCCTCGGAGACACTTTCGGACACAGGGTCCCCTGCAGTGCATCCACTGCCTAGGTCGTGAAGTACCTGAGGCGGGCCTCAGTGCTCCGTCCCATACCTAGCTGTGTTAAGGGTGAAAGATGTACGTTTCTTCCGGCTGCACTCACAGCCTAGCTCGCGCTTCTGCGAGAGTGCCGTCCTGAGCGTTTCCCTGGACTGAGTCGTCAGCACGGGGTGTTTCTGAAGCACAGGTCCGTTTCAGTCAGTGAGGCCGATCGACTTGCAGGGAGGCTGCCCAGCGCTGCTCCCACGCGTCTCTGTTATGACTGGGACACTCTACCTCGGCCCCCAGCAAGCAACGCGTGGCCCTTGCTAGGAATGTGAAGAGTGGCTCCCACGGGCCTCCTTTCCCCCTGAGGTTCCTCAGAAGCGACCGGCCGCTCCTCCGGCACAGAGCAGTCACCATGCCAAAGTGGTGCACGGCCGCCTCTGCTCTGTGTCCCCGGAGGCATCGGGGAGTTCAGGCCATCCAGCGTGGCGCATGGATTCATGGCACCCCTGCACCCCCAGCTCTGCTGACGTGAAACACTAGCCCTTGCCTTGGGGGCCTCAGGTCACCTTTCATTTGGCCGGAGCTGACTCTGCAGTGCAGTGGTGTGAGTCCCTAGAAAGGCATTTGCCAGCACAGGATGGGCTTTGAGAGAAGGCAGCCTTGCTCGCCCACAGCGACTACCCTGCGGTGGAGAGACGTCGGGCCGCAAGCGCTGCTCAGGCAGCTTGGAAGGCCGAAACAAGTTGCTCGCACACGGGCAGAAGGCGTACTTTGCCATCAGTGTCCCACTTTCAGGCTTGATGACACAGCATGTTTATCTGAACGTTCTGTCTAGCTATCTAGTACAAGGGAACGAGGGCCCCCTTCTGGTAAGAAAGGTTTCCCGGTGGGGGGTGCCGTACGTGCAGGAGAGCGTTCCCCACGCTGTGCCAAGTTTGGTACTTGGTGACTCGGGGTGGTCCCGAACGTCCAGCATTGTCCCGGGGACAGCCGTCCAGCGTTTTCTTTTTCAGGCTGGACGTAAACAACTAGCTTCCAGGTGCCGAAGGGAGTCGTCCTTGAGGCGTCCCCTGGTTTCACTGGGGACGCACAGTGGTGTTTCTCAGAAGAGCCCAAATCGCTCCCTGGGGCACACCAGCATGGAATGTAAGGCTGCTCAGAACTGCGTTCCTGAGGCCGTTTGCAGGCTGAACAAACGGGAGGTGTCGAGCGAAGAGGGCAGCACTGTGCCTTTACTGCTGGCACATCCGTGCAGTTAAAGCAAACGGACGTTTCCACTCCGGCGGCTCAAACGCCACACAAGAGCTGGGCGGCACACAGTGCCCTCTCCCAAAACTTACAACGAACGTGAGTGCGCAATGAGTCCTGCGATACCTTACAGAGTTGACGCTCTCCTTTACCGCCTGCTTCCTCACTAGGGCGGCACGCTTCACTTTACTACTGGAAAACGCTGGACTTTGACTCGAGGCCACGGCTCACCTTTCTGTCGCCGGTAATCTCCGGAGTGCTCTTGGAGACGCTCCCAGCAAGGAACTGAGACCAGCGAGCCTGATGCGAGTAAACTCGCACGTTTTCCCTGAGGCCTTCTGGAGCAAAGAAAAGACGGGCCCCAGGAGTGTGCCTCAGGCACCCTTCTCGCCGCATCTCATCCACCCGGGGGGGGAAATTACGTTTGGGCAGGGTCGCCCTGTTTCAAACGTGAGCTCAGACAGTTATCCTCAGTAGTTTCTGACTACCTCAAGGACACAGCGGGAGGAACAGGGCCTTTCCTCGGAGACACTTTCGGACACAGGGTCCCCTGCAGTGCATCCACTGCCTAGGTCGTGAAGTACCTGAGGCGGGCCTCAGTGCTCCGTCCCATACCTAGCTGTGTTAAGGGTGAAAGATGTACGTTTCTTCCGGCTGCACTCACAGCCTAGCTCGCGCTTCTGCGAGAGTGCCGTCCTGAGCGTTTCCCTGGACTGAGTCGTCAGCACGGGGTGTTTCTGAAGCACAGGTCCGTTTCAGTCAGTGAGGCCGATCGACTTGCAGGGAGGCTGCCCAGCGCTGCTCCCACGCGTCTCTGTTATGACTGGGACACTCTACCTCGGCCCCCAGCAAGCAACGCGTGGCCCTTGCTAGGAATGTGAAGAGTGGCTCCCACGGGCCTCCTTTGCCCCTGAGGTTCCTCAGAAGCGACCGGCCGCTCCTCCGGCACAGAGCAGTCACCATGCCAAAGTGGTGCACGGCCGCCTCTGCTCTGTGTCCCCGGAGGCATCGGGGAGTTCAGGCCATCCAGCGTGGCGCATGGATTCATGGCACCCCTGCACCCCCAGCTCTGCTGACGTGAAACACTAGCCCTTGCCTTGGGGCCTCAGGTCACCTTTCATTTGGCCGGAGCTGACTCTGCAGTGCAGTGGTATGAGTCCCTAGAAAGGCATTTGCCAGCACAGGATGGGCTTTGAGAGAAGGCAGCCTTGCTCGCCCACAGCGACTACCCTGCGGTGGAGAGACGTCGGGCCGCAAGCGCTGCTCAGGCAGCTTGGAAGGCCGAAACAAGTCGCTCGCACACGGGCAGAAGGCGTACTTTGCCATCAGTGTCCCACTTTCAGGCTTGATGACACAGCATGTTTATCTGAACGTTCTGTCTAGCTATCTAGTACAAGGGAACGAGGGCCCCCTTCTGGTAAGAAAGGTTTCCCGGTGGGGGGTGCCGTACGTGCAGGAGAGCGTTCCCCACGCTGTGCCAAGTTTGGTACTTGGTGACTCGGGGTGGTCCCGAACGTCCAGCATTGTCCCGGGGACAGCCGTCCAGCGTTTTCTTTTTCAGGCTGGACGTAAACAACTAGCTTCCAGGTGCCGAAGGGAGTCGTCCTTGAGGCGTCCCCTGGTTTCACTGGGGACGCACAGTGGTGTTTCTCAGAAGAGCCCAAATCGCTCCCTGGGGCACACCAGCATGGAATGTAAGGCTGCTCAGAACTGCGTTCCTGAGGCCGTTTGCAGGCTGAACAAACGGGAGGTGTCGAGCGAAGAGGGCAGCACTGTGCCTTTACTGCTGGCACATCCGTGCAGTTAAAGCAAACGGACGTTTCCACTCCGGCGGCTCAAACGCCACACAAGAGCTGGGCGGCACACAGTGCCCTCTCCCAAAACTTACAACGAACGTGAGTGCGCAATGAGTCCTGCGATACCTTACAGAGTTGACGCTCTCCTTTACCGCCTGCTTCCTCACTAGGGCGGCACGCTTCACTTTACTACTGGAAAACGCTGGACTTTGACTCGAGGCCACGGCTCACCTTTCTGTCGCCGGTAATCTCCGGAGTGCTCTTGGAGACGCTCCCAGCAAGGAACTGAGACCAGCGAGCCTGATGCGAGTAAACTCGCACTTTTTCCCTGAGGCCTTCTGGAGCAAAGAAAAGACGGGCCCCAGGAGTGTGCCTCAGGCACCCTTCTCGCCGCATCTCATCCACCCGTGGGGGGAAATTACGTTTGGGCAGGGTCGCCCTGTTTCAAACGTGAGCTCAGACAGTTATCCTCAGTAGTTTTCTGACTACCTCAAGGAAACAGCGGGAGGAACAGGGCCTTTCCTCGGAGACACTTTCGGACACAGGGTCCCCTGCAGTGCATCCACTGCCTAGGTCGTGAAGTACCTGAGGCGGGCCTCAGTGCTCCGTCCCATACCTAGCTGTGTTAAGGGTGAAAGATGTACGTTTCTTCCGGCTGCACTCACAGCCTAGCTCGCGCTTCTGCGAGAGTGCCGTCCTGAGCGTTTCCCTGGACTGAGTCGTCAGCACGGGGTGTTTCTGAAGCACAGGTCCGTTTCAGTCAGTGAGGCCGATCGACTTGCAGGGAGGCTGCCCAGCGCTGCTCCCACGCGTCTCTGTTATGACTGGGACACTCTACCTCGGCCCCCAGCAAGCAACGCGTGGCCCTTGCGAGGAATGTGAAGAGTGGCTCCCACGGGCCTCCTTTCCCCCTGAGGTTCCTCAGAAGCGACCGGCCGCTCCTCCGGCACAGAGCAGTCACCATGCCAAAGTGGTGCACGGCCGCCTCTGCTCTGTGTCCCCGGAGGCATCGGGGAGTTCAGGCCATCCAGCGTGGCGCATGGATTCATGGCACCCCTGCACCCCCAGCTCTGCTGACGTGAAACACTAGCCCTTGCCTTGGGGGCCTCAGGTCACCTTTCATTTGGCCGGAGCTGACTCTGCAGTGCAGTGGTGTGAGTCCCTAGAAAGGCATTTGCCAGCACAGGATGGGCTTTGAGAGAAGGCAGCCTTGCTCGCCCACAGCGACTACCCTGCGGTGGAGAGACGTCGGGCCGCAAGCGCTGCTCAGGCAGCTTGGAAGGCCGAAACAAGTCGCTCGCACACGGGCAGAAGGCGTACTTTGCCATCAGTGTCCCACTTTCAGGCTTGATGACACAGCATGTTTATCTGAACGTTCTGTCTAGCTATCTAGTACAAGGGAACGAGGGCCCCCTTCTGGTAAGAAAGGTTTCCCGGTGGGGGGTGCCGTACGTGCAGGAGAGCGTTCCCCACGCTGTGCCAAGTTTGGTACTTGGTGACTCGGGGTGGTCCCGAACGTCCAGCATTGTCCCGGGGACAGCCGTCCAGCGTTTTCTTTTTCAGGCTGGACGTAAACAACTAGCTTCCAGGTGCCGAAGGGAGTCGTCCTTGAGGCGTCCCCTGGTTTCACTGGGGACGCACAGTGGTGTTTCTCAGAAGAGCCCAAATCGCTCCCTGGGGCACACCAGCATGGAATGTAAGGCTGCTCAGAACTGCGTTCCTGAGGCCGTTTGCAGGCTGAACAAACGGGAGGTGTCGAGCGAAGAGGGCAGCACTGTGCCTTTACTGCTGGCACATCCGTGCAGTTAAAGCAAACGGACGTTTCCACTCCGGCGGCTCAAACGCCACACAAGAGCTGGGCGGCACACAGTGCCCTCTCCCAAAACTTACAACGAACGTGAGTGCGCAATGAGTCCTGCGATACCTTACAGAGTTGACGCTCTCCTTTACCGCCTGCTTCCTCACTAGGGCGGCACGCTTCACTTTACTACTGGAAAACGCTGGACTTTGACTCGAGGCCACGGCTCACCTTTCTGTCGCCGGTAATCTCCGGAGTGCTCTTGGAGACGCTCCCAGCAAGGAACTGAGACCAGCGAGCCTGATGCGAGTAAACTCGCACGTTTTCCCTGAGGCCTTCTGGAGCAAAGAAAAGACGGGCCCCAGGAGTGTGCCTCAGGCACCCTTCTCGCCGCATCTCATCCACCCGGGGGGGGAAATTACGTTTGGGCAGGGTCGCCCTGTTTCAAACGTGAGCTCAGACAGTTATCCTCAGTAGTTTTCTGACTACCTCAAGGAAACAGCGGGAGGAACAGGGCCTTTCCTCGGAGACACTTTCGGACACAGGGTCCCCTGCAGTGCATCCACTGCCTAGGTCGTGAAGTACCTGAGGCGGGCCTCAGTGCTCCGTCCCATACCTAGCTGTGTTAAGGGTGAAAGATGTACGTTTCTTCCGGCTGCACTCACAGCCTAGCTCGCGCTTCTGCGAGAGTGCCGTCCTGAGCGTTTCCCTGGACTGAGTCGTCAGCACGGGGTGTTTCTGAAGCACAGGTCCGTTTCAGTCAGTGAGGCCGATCGACTTGCAGGGAGGCTGCCCAGCGCTGCTCCCACGCGTCTCTGTTATGACTGGGACACTCTACCTCGGCCCCCAGCAAGCAACGCGTGGCCCTTGCTAGGAATGTGAAGAGTGGCTCCCACGGGCCTCCTTTGCCCCTGAGGTTCCTCAGAAGCGACCGGCCGCTCCTCCGGCACAGAGCAGTCACCATGCCAAAGTGGTGCACGGCCGCCTCTGCTCTGTGTCCCCGGAGGCATCGGGGAGTTCAGGCCATCCAGCGTGGCGCATGGATTCATGGCACCCCTGCACCCCCAGCTCTGCTGACGTGAAACACTAGCCCTTGCCTTGGGGGCCTCAGGTCACCTTTCATTTGGCCGGAGCTGACTCTGCAGTGCAGTGGTGTGAGTCCCTAGAAAGGCATTTGCCAGCACAGGATGGGCTTTGAGAGAAGGCAGCCTTGCTCGCCCACAGCGACTACCCTGCGGTGGAGAGACGTCGGGCCGCAAGCGCTGCTCAGGCAGCTTGGAAGGCCGAAACAAGTCGCTCGCACACGGGCAGAAGGCGTACTTTGCCATCAGTGTCCCACTTTCAGGCTTGATGACACAGCATGTTTATCTGAACGTTCTGTCTAGCTATCTAGTACAAGGGAACGAGGGCCCCCTTCTGGTAAGAAAGGTTTCCCGGTGGGGGGTGCCGTACGTGCAGGAGAGCGTTCCCCACGCTGTGCCAAGTTTGGTACTTGGTGACTCGGGGTGGTCCCGAACGTCCAGCATTGTCCCGGGGACAGCCGTCCAGCGTTTTCTTTTTCAGGCTGGACGTAAACAACTAGCTTCCAGGTGCCGAAGGGAGTCGTCCTTGAGGCGTCCCCTGGTTTCACTGGGGACGCACAGTGGTGTTTCTCAGAAGAGCCCAAATCGCTCCCTGGGGCACACCAGCATGGAATGTAAGGCTGCTCAGAACTGCGTTCCTGAGGCCGTTTGCAGGCTGAACAAACGGGAGGTGTCGAGCGAAGAGGGCAGCACTGTGCCTTTACTGCTGGCACATCCGTGCAGTTAAAGCAAACGGACGTTTCCACTCCGGCGGCTCAAACGCCACACAAGAGCTGGGCGGCACACAGTGCCCTCTCCCAAAACTTACAACGAACGTGAGTGCGCAATGAGTCCTGCGATACCTTACAGAGTTGACGCTCTCCTTTACCGCCTGCTTCCTCACTAGGGCGGCACGCTTCACTTTACTACTGGAAAACGCTGGACTTTGACTCGAGGCCACGGCTCACCTTTCTGTCGCCGGTAATCTCCGGAATGCTCTTGGAGACGCTCCCAGCAAGGAACTGAGACCAGCGAGCCTGATGCGAGTAAACTCGCACTTTTTCCCTGAGGCCTTCTGGAGCAAAGAAAAGACGGGCCCCAGGAGTGTGCCTCAGGCACCCTTCTCGCCGCATCTCATCCACCCGGGGGGGGAAATTACGTTTGGGCAGGGTCGCCCTGTTTCAAACGTGAGCTCAGACAGTTATCCTCAGTAGTTTTCTGACTACCTCAAGGAAACAGCGGGAGGAACAGGGCCTTTCCTCGGAGACACTTTCGGACACAGGGTCCCCTGCAGTGCATCCACTGCCTAGGTCGTGAAGTACCTGAGGCGGGCCTCAGTGCTCCGTCCCATACCTAGCTGTGTTAAGGGTGAAAGATGTACGTTTCTTCCGGCTGCACTCACAGCCTAGCTCGCGCTTCTGCGAGAGTGCCGTCCTGAGCGTTTCCCTGGACTGAGTCGTCAGCACGGGGTGTTTCTGAAGCACAGGTCCGTTTCAGTCAGTGAGGCCGATCGACTTGCAGGGAGGCTGCCCAGCGCTGCTCCCACGCGTCTCTGTTATGACTGGGACACTCTACCTCGGCCCCCAGCAAGCAACGCGTGGCCCTTGCTAGGAATGTGAAGAGTGGCTCCCACGGGCCTCCTTTGCCCCTGAGGTTCCTCAGAAGCGACCGGCCGCTCCTCCGGCACAGAGCAGTCACCATGCCAAAGTGGTGCACGGCCGCCTCTGCTCTGTGTCCCCGGAGGCATCGGGGAGTTCAGGCCATCCAGCGTGGCGCATGGATTCATGGCACCCCTGCACCCCCAGCTCTGCTGACGTGAAACACTAGCCCTTGCCTTGGGGCCTCAGGTCACCTTTCATTTGGCCGGAGCTGACTCTGCAGTGCAGTGGTATGAGTCCCTAGAAAGGCATTTGCCAGCACAGGATGGGCTTTGAGAGAAGGCAGCCTTGCTCGCCCACAGCGACTACCCTGCGGTGGAGAGACGTCGGGCCGCAAGCGCTGCTCAGGCAGCTTGGAAGGCCGAAACAAGTCGCTCGCACACGGGCAGAAGGCGTACTTTGCCATCAGTGTCCCACTTTCAGGCTTGATGACACAGCATGTTTATCTGAACGTTCTGTCTAGCTATCTAGTACAAGGGAACGAGGGCCCCCTTCTGGTAAGAAAGGTTTCCCGGTGGGGGGTGCCGTACGTGCAGGAGAGCGTTCCCCACGCTGTGCCAAGTTTGGTACTTGGTGACTCGGGGTGGTCCCGAACGTCCAGCATTGTCCCGGGGACAGCCGTCCAGCGTTTTCTTTTTCAGGCTGGACGTAAACAACTAGCTTCCAGGTGCCGAAGGGAGTCGTCCTTGAGGCGTCCCCTGGTTTCACTGGGGACGCACAGTGGTGTTTCTCAGAAGAGCCCAAATCGCTCCCTGGGGCACACCAGCATGGAATGTAAGGCTGCTCAGAACTGCGTTCCTGAGGCCGTTTGCAGGCTGAACAAACGGGAGGTGTCGAGCGAAGAGGGCAGCACTGTGCCTTTACTGCTGGCACATCCGTGCAGTTAAAGCAAACGGACGTTACCACTCCGGCGGCTCAAACGCCACACAAGAGCTGGGCGGCACACAGTGCCCTCTCCCAAAACTTACAACGAACGTGAGTGCGCAATGAGTCCTGCGATACCTTACAGAGTTGACGCTCTCCTTTACCGCCTGCTTCCTCACTAGGGCGGCACGCTTCACTTTACTACTGGAAAACGCTGGACTTTGACTCGAGGCCACGGCTCACCTTTCTGTCGCCGGTAATCTCCGGAATGCTCTTGGAGACGCTCCCAGCAAGGAACTGAGACCAGCGAGCCTGATGCGAGTAAACTCGCACGTTTTCCCTGAGGCCTTCTGGAGCAAAGAAAAGACGGGCCCCAGGAGTGTGCCTCAGGCACCCTTCTCGCCGCATCTCATCCACCCGGGGGGGGAAATTACGTTTGGGCAGGGTCGCCCTGTTTCAAACGTGAGCTCAGACAGTTATCCTCAGTAGTTTTCTGACTACCTCAAGGAAACAGCGGGAGGAACAGGGCCTTTCCTCGGAGACACTTTCGGACACAGGGTCCCCTGCAGTGCATCCACTGCCTAGGTCGTGAAGTACCTGAGGCGGGCCTCAGTGCTCCGTCCCATACCTAGCTGTGTTAAGGGTGAAAGATGTACGTTTCTTCCGGCTGCACTCACAGCCTAGCTCGCGCTTCTGCGAGAGTGCCGTCCTGAGCGTTTCCCTGGACTGAGTCGTCAGCACGGGGTGTTTCTGAAGCACAGGTCCGTTTCAGTCAGTGAGGCCGATCGACTTGCAGGGAGGCTGCCCAGCGCTGCTCCCACGCGTCTCTGTTATGACTGGGACACTCTACCTCGGCCCCCAGCAAGCAACGCGTGGCCCTTGCTAGGAATGTGAAGAGTGGCTCCCACGGGCCTCCTTTGCCCCTGAGGTTCCTCAGAAGCGACCGGCCGCTCCTCCGGCACAGAGCAGTCACCATGCCAAAGTGGTGCACGGCCGCCTCTGCTCTGTGTCCCCGGAGGCATCGGGGAGTTCAGGCCATCCAGCGTGGCGCATGGATTCATGGCACCCCTGCACCCCCAGCTCTGCTGACGTGAAACACTAGCCCTTGCCTTGGGGCCTCAGGTCACCTTTCATTTGGCCGGAGCTGACTCTGCAGTGCAGTGGTATGAGTCCCTAGAAAGGCATTTGCCAGCACAGGATGGGCTTTGAGAGAAGGCAGCCTTGCTCGCCCACAGCGACTACCCTGCGGTGGAGAGACGTCGGGCCGCAAGCGCTGCTCAGGCAGCTTGGAAGGCCCAAACAAGTCGCTCGCACACGGGCAGAAGGCGTACTTTGCCATCAGTGTCCCACTTTCAGGCTTGATGACACAGCATGTTTATCTGAACGTTCTGTCTAGCTATCTAGTACAAGGGAACGAGGGCCCCCTTCTGGTAAGAAAGGTTTCCCGGTGGGGGGTGCCGTACGTGCAGGAGAGCGTTCCCCACGCTGTGCCAAGTTTGGTACTTGGTGACTCGGGGTGGTCCCGAACGTCCAGCATTGTCCCGGGGACAGCCGTCCAGCGTTTTCTTTTTCAGGCTGGACGTAAACAACTAGCTTCCAGGTGCCGAAGGGAGTCGTCCTTGAGGCGTCCCCTGGTTTCACTGGGGACGCACAGTGGTGTTTCTCAGAAGAGCCCAAATCGCTCCCTGGGGCACACCAGCATGGAATGTAAAGCTGCTCAGAACTGCGTTCCTGAGGCCGTTTGCAGGCTGAACAAACGGGAGGTGTCGAGCGAAGAGGGCAGCACTGTGCCTTTACTGCTGGCACATCCGTGCAGTTAAAGCAAACGGACGTTTCCACTCCGGCGGCTCAAACGCCACACAAGAGCTGGGCGGCACACAGTGCCCTCTCCCAAAACTTACAACGAACGTGAGTGCGCAATGAGTCCTGCGATACCTTACAGAGTTGACGCTCTCCTTTACCGCCTGCTTCCTCACTAGGGCGGCACGCTTCACTTTACTACTGGAAAACGCTGGACTTTGACTCGAGGCCACGGCTCACCTTTCTGTCGCCGGTAATCTCCGGAATGCTCTTGGAGACGCTCCCAGCAAGGAACTGAGACCAGCGAGCCTGATGCGAGTAAACTCGCACTTTTTCCCTGAGGCCTTCTGGAGCAAAGAAAAGACGGGCCCCAGGAGTGTGCCTCAGGCACCCTTCTCGCCGCATCTCATCCACCCGGGGGGGGAAATTACGTTTGGGCAGGGTCGCCCTGTTTCAAACGTGAGCTCAGACAGTTATCCTCAGTAGTTTTCTGACTACCTCAAGGAAACAGCGGGAGGAACAGGGCCTTTCCTCGGAGACACTTTCGGACACAGGGTCCCCTGCAGTGCATCCACTGCCTAGGTCGTGAAGTACCTGAGGCGGGCCTCAGTGCTCCGTCCCATACCTAGCTGTGTTAAGGGTGAAAGATGTACGTTTCTTCCGGCTGCACTCACAGCCTAGCTCGCGCTTCTGCGAGAGTGCCGTCCTGAGCGTTTCCCTGGACTGAGTCGTCAGCACGGGGTGTTTCTGAAGCACAGGTCCGTTTCAGTCAGTGAGGCCGATCGACTTGCAGGGAGGCTGCCCAGCGCTGCTCCCACGCGTCTCTGTTATGACTGGGACACTCTACCTCGGCCCCCAGCAAGCAACGCGTGGCCCTTGCTAGGAATGTGAAGAGTGGCTCCCACGGGCCTCCTTTGCCCCTGAGGTTCCTCAGAAGCGACCGGCCGCTCCTCCGGCACAGAGCAGTCACCATGCCAAAGTGGTGCACGGCCGCCTCTGCTCTGTGTCCCCGGAGGCATCGGGGAGTTCAGGCCATCCAGCGTGGCGCATGGATTCATGGCACCCCTGCACCCCCAGCTCTGCTGACGTGAAACACTAGCCCTTGCCTTGGGGCCTCAGGTCACCTTTCATTTGGCCGGAGCTGACTCTGCAGTGCAGTGGTGTGAGTCCCTAGAAAGGCATTTGCCAGCACAGGATGGGCTTTGAGAGAAGGCAGCCTTGCTCGCCCACAGCGACTACCCTGCGGTGGAGAGACGTCGGGCCGCAAGCGCTGCTCAGGCAGCTTGGAAGGCCGAAACAAGTCGCTCGCACACGGGCAGAAGGCGTACTTTGCCATCAGTGTCCCACTTTCAGGCTTGATGACACAGCATGTTTATCTGAACGTTCTGTCTAGCTATCTAGTACAAGGGAACGAGGGCCCCCTTCTGGTAAGAAAGGTTTCCCGGTGGGGGGTGCCGTACGTGCAGGAGAGCGTTCCCCACGCTGTGCCAAGTTTGGTACTTGGTGACTCGGGGTGGTCCCGAACGTCCAGCATTGTCCCGGGGACAGCCGTCCAGCGTTTTCTTTTTCAGGCTGGACGTAAACAACTAGCTTCCAGGTGCCGAAGGGAGTCGTCCTTGAGGCGTCCCCTGGTTTCACTGGGGACGCACAGTGGTGTTTCTCAGAAGAGCCCAAATCGCTCCCTGGGGCACACCAGCATGGAATGTAAGGCTGCTCAGAACTGCGTTCCTGAGGCCGTTTGCAGGCTGAACAAACGGGAGGTGTCGAGCGAAGAGGGCAGCACTGTGCCTTTACTGCTGGCACATCCGTGCAGTTAAAGCAAACGGACGTTTCCACTCCGGCGGCTCAAACGCCACACAAGAGCTGGGCGGCACACAGTGCCCTCTCCCAAAACTTACAACGAACGTGAGTGCGCAATGAGTCCTGCGATACCTTACAGAGTTGACGCTCTCCTTTACCGCCTGCTTCCTCACTAGGGCGGCACGCTTCACTTTACTACTGGAAAACGCTGGACTTTGACTCGAGGCCACGGCTCACCTTTCTGTCGCCGGTAATCTCCGGAATGCTCTTGGAGACGCTCCCAGCAAGGAACTGAGACCAGCGAGCCTGATGCGAGTAAACTCGCACTTTTTCCCTGAGGCCTTCTGGAGCAAAGAAAAGACGGGCCCCAGGAGTGTGCCTCAGGCACCCTTCTCGCCGCATCTCATCCACCCGGGGGGGGGAAATTACGTTTGGGCAGGGTCGCCCTGTTTCAAACGTGAGCTCAGACAGTTATCCTCAGTAGTTTTCTGACTACCTCAAGGAAACAGCGGGAGGAACAGGGCCTTTCCTCGGAGACACTTTCGGACACAGGGTCCCCTGCAGTGCATCCACCGCCTAGGTCGTGAAGTACCTGAGGCGGGCCTCAGTGCTCCGTCCCATACCTAGCTGTGTTAAGGGTGAAAGATGTACGTTTCTTCCGGCTGCACTCACAGCCTAGCTCGCGCTTCTGCGAGAGTGCCGTCCTGAGCGTTTCCCTGGACTGAGTCGTCAGCACGGGGTGTTTCTGAAGCACAGGTCCGTTTCAGTCAGTGAGGCCGATCGACTTGCAGGGAGGCTGCCCAGCGCTGCTCCCACGCGTCTCTGTTATGACTGGGACACTCTACCTCGGCCCCCAGCAAGCAACGCGTGGCCCTTGCTAGGAATGTGAAGAGTGGCTCCCACGGGCCTCCTTTGCCCCTGAGGTTCCTCAGAAGCGACCGGCCGCTCCTCCGGCACAGAGCAGTCACCATGCCAAAGTGGTGCACGGCCGCCTCTGCTCTGTGTCCCCGGAGGCATCGGGGAGTTCAGGCCATCCAGCGTGGCGCATGGATTCATGGCACCCCTGCACCCCCAGCTCTGCTGACGTGAAACACTAGCCCTTGCCTTGGGGCCTCAGGTCACCTTTCATTTGGCCGGAGCTGACTCTGCAGTGCAGTGGTATGAGTCCCTAGAAAGGCATTTGCCAGCACAGGATGGGCTTTGAGAGAAGGCAGCCTTGCTCGCCCACAGCGACTACCCTGCGGTGGAGAGACGTCGGGCCGCAAGCGCTGCTCAGGCAGCTTGGAAGGCCGAAACAAGTCGCTCGCACACGGGCAGAAGGCGTACTTTGCCATCAGTGTCCCACTTTCAGGCTTGATGACACAGCATGTTTATCTGAACGTTCTGTCTAGCTATCTAGTACAAGGGAACGAGGGCCCCCTTCTGGTAAGAAAGGTTTCCCGGTGGGGGGTGCCGTACGTGCAGGAGAGCGTTCCCCACGCTGTGCCAAGTTTGGTACTTGGTGACTCGGGGTGGTCCCGAACGTCCAGCATTGTCCCGGGGACAGCCGTCCAGCGTTTTCTTTTTCAGGCTGGACGTAAACAACTAGCTTCCAGGTGCCGAAGGGAGTCGTCCTTGAGGCGTCCCCTGGTTTCACTGGGGACGCACAGTGGTGTTTCTCAGAAGAGCCCAAATCGCTCCCTGGGGCACACCAGCATGGAATGTAAGGCTGCTCAGAACTGCGTTCCTGAGGCCGTTTGCAGGCTGAACAAACGGGAGGTGTCGAGCGAAGAGGGCAGCACTGTGCCTTTACTGCTGGCACATCCGTGCAGTTAAAGCAAACGGACGTTTCCACTCCGGCGGCTCAAACGCCACACAAGAGCTGGGCGGCACACAGTGCCCTCTCCCAAAACTTACAACGAACGTGAGTGCGCAATGAGTCCTGCGATACCTTACAGAGTTGACGCTCTCCTTTACCGCCTGCTTCCTCACTAGGGCGGCACGCTTCACTTTACTACTGGAAAACGCTGGACTTTGACTCGAGGCCACGGCTCACCTTTCTGTCGCCGGTAATCTCCGGAATGCTCTTGGAGACGCTCCCAGCAAGGAACTGAGACCAGCGAGCCTGATGCGAGTAAACTCGCACTTTTTCCCTGAGGCCTTCTGGAGCAAAGAAAAGACGGGCCCCAGGAGTGTGCCTCAGGCACCCTTCTCGCCGCATCTCATCCACCCGGGGGGGGAAATTACGTTTGGGCAGGGTCGCCCTGTTTCAAACGTGAGCTCAGACAGTTATCCTCAGTAGTTTTCTGACTACCTCAAGGAAACAGCGGGAGGAACAGGGCCTTTCCTCGGAGACACTTTCGGACACAGGGTCCCCTGCAGTGCATCCACTGCCTAGGTCGTGAAGTACCTGAGGCGGGCCTCAGTGCTCCGTCCCATACCTAGCTGTGTTAAGGGTGAAAGATGTACGTTTCTTCCGGCTGCACTCACAGCCTAGCTCGCGCTTCTGCGAGAGTGCCGTCCTGAGCGTTTCCCTGGACTGAGTCGTCAGCACGGGGTGTTTCTGAAGCACAGGTCCGTTTCAGTCAGTGAGGCCGATCGACTTGCAGGGAGGCTGCCCAGCGCTGCTCCCACGCGTCTCTGTTATGACTGGGACACTCTACCTCGGCCCCCAGCAAGCAACGCGTGGCCCTTGCTAGGAATGTGAAGAGTGGCTCCCACGGGCCTCCTTTCCCCCTGAGGTTCCTCAGAAGCGACCGGCCGCTCCTCCGGCACAGAGCAGTCACCATGCCAAAGTGGTGCACGGCCGCCTCTGCTCTGTGTCCCCGGAGGCATCGGGGAGTTCAGGCCATCCAGCGTGGCGCATGGATTCATGGCACCCCTGCACCCCCAGCTCTGCTGACGTGAAACACTAGCCCTTGCCTTGGGGGCCTCAGGTCACCTTTCATTTGGCCGGAGCTGACTCTGCAGTGCAGTGGTGTGAGTCCCTAGAAAGGCATTTGCCAGCACAGGATGGGCTTTGAGAGAAGGCAGCCTTGCTCGCCCACAGCGACTACCCTGCGGTGGAGAGACGTCGGGCCGCAAGCGCTGCTCAGGCAGCTTGGAAGGCCGAAACAAGTCGCTCGCACACGGGCAGAAGGCGTACTTTGCCATCAGTGTCCCACTTTCAGGCTTGATGACACAGCATGTTTATCTGAACGTTCTGTCTAGCTATCTAGTACAAGGGAACGAGGGCCCCCTTCTGGTAAGAAAGGTTTCCCGGTGGGGGGTGCCGTACGTGCAGGAGAGCGTTCCCCACGCTGTGCCAAGTTTGGTACTTGGTGACTCGGGGTGGTCCCGAACGTCCAGCATTGTCCCGGGGACAGCCGTCCAGCGTTTTCTTTTTCAGGCTGGACGTAAACAACTAGCTTCCAGGTGCCGAAGGGAGTCGTCCTTGAGGCGTCCCCTGGTTTCACTGGGGACGCACAGTGGTGTTTCTCAGAAGAGCCCAAATCGCTCCCTGGGGCACACCAGCATGGAATGTAAGGCTGCTCAGAACTGCGTTCCTGAGGCCGTTTGCAGGCTGAACAAACGGGAGGTGTCGAGCGAAGAGGGCAGCACTGTGCCTTTACTGCTGGCACATCCGTGCAGTTAAAGCAAACGGACGTTTCCACTCCGGCGGCTCAAACGCCACACAAGAGCTGGGCGGCACACAGTGCCCTCTCCCAAAACTTACAACGAACGTGAGTGCGCAATGAGTCCTGCGATACCTTACAGAGTTGACGCTCTCCTTTACCGCCTGCTTCCTCACTAGGGCGGCACGCTTCACTTTACTACTGGAAAACGCTGGACTTTGACTCGAGGCCACGGCTCACCTTTCTGTCGCCGGTAATCTCCGGAATGCTCTTGGAGACGCTCCCAGCAAGGAACTGAGACCAGCGAGCCTGATGCGAGTAAACTCGCACTTTTTCCCTGAGGCCTTCTGGAGCAAAGAAAAGACGGGCCCCAGGAGTGTGCCTCAGGCACCCTTCTCGCCGCATCTCATCCACCCGGGGGGGGAAATTACGTTTGGGCAGGGTCGCCCTGTTTCAAACGTGAGCTCAGACAGTTATCCTCAGTAGTTTTCTGACTACCTCAAGGAAACAGCGGGAGGAACAGGGCCTTTCCTCGGAGACACTTTCGGACACAGGGTCCCCTGCAGTGCATCCACCGCCTAGGTCGTGAAGTACCTGAGGCGGGCCTCAGTGCTCCGTCCCATACCTAGCTGTGTTAAGGGTGAAAGATGTACGTTTCTTCCGGCTGCACTCACAGCCTAGCTCGCGCTTCTGCGAGAGTGCCGTCCTGAGCGTTTCCCTGGACTGAGTCGTCAGCACGGGGTGTTTCTGAAGCACAGGTCCGTTTCAGTCAGTGAGGCCGATCGACTTGCAGGGAGGCTGCCCAGCGCTGCTCCCACGCGTCTCTGTTATGACTGGGACACTCTACCTCGGCCCCCAGCAAGCAACGCGTGGCCCTTGCTAGGAATGTGAAGAGTGGCTCCCACGGGCCTCCTTTGCCCCTGAGGTTCCTCAGAAGCGACCGGCCGCTCCTCCGGCACAGAGCAGTCACCATGCCAAAGTGGTGCACGGCCGCCTCTGCTCTGTGTCCCCGGAGGCATCGGGGAGTTCAGGCCATCCAGCGTGGCGCATGGATTCATGGCACCCCTGCACCCCCAGCTCTGCTGACGTGAAACACTAGCCCTTGCCTTGGGGCCTCAGGTCACCTTTCATTTGGCCGGAGCTGACTCTGCAGTGCAGTGGTATGAGTCCCTAGAAAGGCATTTGCCAGCACAGGATGGGCTTTGAGAGAAGGCAGCCTTGCTCGCCCACAGCGACTACCCTGCGGTGGAGAGACGTCGGGCCGCAAGCGCTGCTCAGGCAGCTTGGAAGGCCGAAACAAGTCGCTCGCACACGGGCAGAAGGCGTACTTTGCCATCAGTGTCCCACTTTCAGGCTTGATGACACAGCATGTTTATCTGAACGTTCTGTCTAGCTATCTAGTACAAGGGAACGAGGGCCCCCTTCTGGTAAGAAAGGTTTCCCGGTGGGGGGTGCCGTACGTGCAGGAGAGCGTTCCCCACGCTGTGCCAAGTTTGGTACTTGGTGACTCGGGGTGGTCCCGAACGTCCAGCATTGTCCCGGGGACAGCCGTCCAGCGTTTTCTTTTTCAGGCTGGACGTAAACAACTAGCTTCCAGGTGCCGAAGGGAGTCGTCCTTGAGGCGTCCCCTGGTTTCACTGGGGACGCACAGTGGTGTTTCTCAGAAGAGCCCAAATCGCTCCCTGGGGCACACCAGCATGGAATGTAAGGCTGCTCAGAACTGCGTTCCTGAGGCCGTTTGCAGGCTGAACAAACGGGAGGTGTCGAGCGAAGAGGGCAGCACTGTGCCTTTACTGCTGGCACATCCGTGCAGTTAAAGCAAACGGACGTTTCCACTCCGGCGGCTCAAACGCCACACAAGAGCTGGGCGGCACACAGTGCCCTCTCCCAAAACTTACAACGAACGTGAGTGCGCAATGAGTCCTGCGATACCTTACAGAGTTGACGCTCTCCTTTACCGCCTGCTTCCTCACTAGGGCGGCACGCTTCACTTTACTACTGGAAAACGCTGGACTTTGACTCGAGGCCACGGCTCACCTTTCTGTCGCCGGTAATCTCCGGAATGCTCTTGGAGACGCTCCCAGCAAGGAACTGAGACCAGCGAGCCTGATGCGAGTAAACTCGCACTTTTTCCCTGAGGCCTTCTGGAGCAAAGAAAAGACGGGCCCCAGGAGTGTGCCTCAGGCACCCTTCTCGCCGCATCTCATCCACCCGGGGGGGGAAATTACGTTTGGGCAGGGTCGCCCTGTTTCAAACGTGAGCTCAGACAGTTATCCTCAGTAGTTTTCTGACTACCTCAAGGAAACAGCGGGAGGAACAGGGCCTTTCCTCGGAGACACTTTCGGACACAGGGTCCCCTGCAGTGCATCCACTGCCTAGGTCGTGAAGTACCTGAGGCGGGCCTCAGTGCTCCGTCCCATACCTAGCTGTGTTAAGGGTGAAAGATGTACGTTTCTTCCGGCTGCACTCACAGCCTAGCTCGCGCTTCTGCGAGAGTGCCGTCCTGAGCGTTTCCCTGGACTGAGTCGTCAGCACGGGGTGTTTCTGAAGCACAGGTCCGTTTCAGTCAGTGAGGCCGATCGACTTGCAGGGAGGCTGCCCAGCGCTGCTCCCACGCGTCTCTGTTATGACTGGGACACTCTACCTCGGCCCCCAGCAAGCAACGCGTGGCCCTTGCGAGGAATGTGAAGAGTGGCTCCCACGGGCCTCCTTTCCCCCTGAGGTTCCTCAGAAGCGACCGGCCGCTCCTCCGGCACAGAGCAGTCACCATGCCAAAGTGGTGCACGGCCGCCTCTGCTCTGTGTCCCCGGAGGCATCGGGGAGTTCAGGCCATCCAGCGTGGCGCATGGATTCATGGCACCCCTGCACCCCCAGCTCTGCTGACGTGAAACACTAGCCCTTGCCTTGGGGGCCTCAGGTCACCTTTCATTTGGCCGGAGCTGACTCTGCAGTGCAGTGGTGTGAGTCCCTAGAAAGGCATTTGCCAGCACAGGATGGGCTTTGAGAGAAGGCAGCCTTGCTCGCCCACAGCGACTACCCTGCGGTGGAGAGACGTCGGGCCGCAAGCGCTGCTCAGGCAGCTTGGAAGGCCCAAACAAGTCGCTCGCACACGGGCAGAAGGCGTACTTTGCCATCAGTGTCCCACTTTCAGGCTTGATGACACAGCATGTTTATCTGAACGTTCTGTCTAGCTATCTAGTACAAGGGAACGAGGGCCCCCTTCTGGTAAGAAAGGTTTCCCGGTGGGGGGTGCCGTACGTGCAGGAGAGCGTTCCCCACGCTGTGCCAAGTTTGGTACTTGGTGACTCGGGGTGGTCCCGAACGTCCAGCATTGTCCCGGGGACAGCCGTCCAGCGTTTTCTTTTTCAGGCTGGACGTAAACAACTAGCTTCCAGGTGCCGAAGGGAGTCGTCCTTGAGGCGTCCCCTGGTTTCACTGGGGACGCACAGTGGTGTTTCTCAGAAGAGCCCAAATCGCTCCCTGGGGCACACCAGCATGGAATGTAAGGCTGCTCAGAACTGCGTTCCTGAGGCCGTTTGCAGGCTGAACAAACGGGAGGTGTCGAGCGAAGAGGGCAGCACTGTGCCTTTACTGCTGGCACATCCGTGCAGTTAAAGCAAACGGACGTTTCCACTCCGGCGGCTCAAACGCCACACAAGAGCTGGGCGGCACACAGTGCCCTCTCCCAAAACTTACAACGAACGTGAGTGCGCAATGAGTCCTGCGATACCTTACAGAGTTGACGCTCTCCTTTACCGCCTGCTTCCTCACTAGGGCGGCACGCTTCACTTTACTACTGGAAAACGCTGGACTTTGACTCGAGGCCACGGCTCACCTTTCTGTCGCCGGTAATCTCCGGAATGCTCTTGGAGACGCTCCCAGCAAGGAACTGAGACCAGCGAGCCTGATGCGAGTAAACTCGCACTTTTTCCCTGAGGCCTTCTGGAGCAAAGAAAAGACGGGCCCCAGGAGTGTGCCTCAGGCACCCTTCTCGCCGCATCTCATCCACCCGGGGGGGGAAATTACGTTTGGGCAGGGTCGCCCTGTTTCAAACGTGAGCTCAGACAGTTATCCTCAGTAGTTTTCTGACTACCTCAAGGAAACAGCGGGAGGAACAGGGCCTTTCCTCGGAGACACTTTCGGACACAGGGTCCCCTGCAGTGCATCCACCGCCTAGGTCGTGAAGTACCTGAGGCGGGCCTCAGTGCTCCGTCCCATACCTAGCTGTGTTAAGGGTGAAAGATGTACGTTTCTTCCGGCTGCACTCACAGCCTAGCTCGCGCTTCTGCGAGAGTGCCGTCCTGAGCGTTTCCCTGGACTGAGTCGTCAGCACGGGGTGTTTCTGAAGCACAGGTCCGTTTCAGTCAGTGAGGCCGATCGACTTGCAGGGAGGCTGCCCAGCGCTGCTCCCACGCGTCTCTGTTATGACTGGGACACTCTACCTCGGCCCCCAGCAAGCAACGCGTGGCCCTTGCTAGGAATGTGAAGAGTGGCTCCCACGGGCCTCCTTTGCCCCTGAGGTTCCTCAGAAGCGACCGGCCGCTCCTCCGGCACAGAGCAGTCACCATGCCAAAGTGGTGCACGGCCGCCTCTGCTCTGTGTCCCCGGAGGCATCGGGGAGTTCAGGCCATCCAGCGTGGCGCATGGATTCATGGCACCCCTGCACCCCCAGCTCTGCTGACGTGAAACACTAGCCCTTGCCTTGGGGCCTCAGGTCACCTTTCATTTGGCCGGAGCTGACTCTGCAGTGCAGTGGTATGAGTCCCTAGAAAGGCATTTGCCAGCACAGGATGGGCTTTGAGAGAAGGCAGCCTTGCTCGCCCACAGCGACTACCCTGCGGTGGAGAGACGTCGGGCCGCAAGCGCTGCTCAGGCAGCTTGGAAGGCCGAAACAAGTCGCTCGCACACGGGCAGAAGGCGTACTTTGCCATCAGTGTCCCACTTTCAGGCTTGATGACACAGCATGTTTATCTGAACGTTCTGTCTAGCTATCTAGTACAAGGGAACGAGGGCCCCCTTCTGGTAAGAAAGGTTTCCCGGTGGGGGGTGCCGTACGTGCAGGAGAGCGTTCCCCACGCTGTGCCAAGTTTGGTACTTGGTGACTCGGGGTGGTCCCGAACGTCCAGCATTGTCCCGGGGACAGCCGTCCAGCGTTTTCTTTTTCAGGCTGGACGTAAACAACTAGCTTCCAGGTGCCGAAGGGAGTCGTCCTTGAGGCGTCCCCTGGTTTCACTGGGGACGCACAGTGGTGTTTCTCAGAAGAGCCCAAATCGCTCCCTGGGGCACACCAGCATGGAATGTAAGGCTGCTCAGAACTGCGTTCCTGAGGCCGTTTGCAGGCTGAACAAACGGGAGGTGTCGAGCGAAGAGGGCAGCACTGTGCCTTTACTGCTGGCACATCCGTGCAGTTAAAGCAAACGGACGTTTCCACTCCGGCGGCTCAAACGCCACACAAGAGCTGGGCGGCACACAGTGCCCTCTCCCAAAACTTACAACGAACGTGAGTGCGCAATGAGTCCTGCGATACCTTACAGAGTTGACGCTCTCCTTTACCGCCTGCTTCCTCACTAGGGCGGCACGCTCCACTTTACTACTGGAAAACGCTGGACTTTGACTCGAGGCCACGGCTCACCTTTCTGTCGCCGGTAATCTCCGGAGTGCTCTTGGAGACGCTCCCAGCAAGGAACTGAGACCAGCGAGCCTGATGCGAGTAAACTCGCACGTTTTCCCTGAGGCCTTCTGGAGCAAAGAAAAGACGGGCCCCAGGAGTGTGCCTCAGGCACCCTTCTCGCCGCATCTCATCCACCCGGGGGGGAAATTACGTTTGGGCAGGGTCGCCCTGTTTCAAACGTGAGCTCAGACAGTTATCCTCAGTAGTTTCTGACTACCTCAAGGACACAGCGGGAGGAACAGGGCCTTTCCTCGGAGACACTTTCGGACACAGGGTCCCCTGCAGTGCATCCACTGCCTAGGTCGTGAAGTACCTGAGGCGGGCCTCAGTGCTCCGTCCCATACCTAGCTGTGTTAAGGGTGAAAGATGTACGTTTCTTCCGGCTGCACTCACAGCCTAGCTCGCGCTTCTGCGAGAGTGCCGTCCTGAGCGTTTCCCTGGACTGAGTCGTCAGCACGGGGTGTTTCTGAAGCACAGGTCCGTTTCAGTCAGTGAGGCCGATCGACTTGCAGGGAGGCTGCCCAGCGCTGCTCCCACGCGTCTCTGTTATGACTGGGACACTCTACCTCGGCCCCCAGCAAGCAACGCGTGGCCCTTGCGAGGAATGTGAAGAGTGGCTCCCACGGGCCTCCTTTCCCCCTGAGGTTCCTCAGAAGCGACCGGCCGCTCCTCCGGCACAGAGCAGTCACCATGCCAAAGTGGTGCACGGCCGCCTCTGCTCTGTGTCCCCGGAGGCATCGGGGAGTTCAGGCCATCCAGCGTGGCGCATGGATTCATGGCACCCCTGCACCCCCAGCTCTGCTGACGTGAAACACTAGCCCTTGCCTTGGGGGCCTCAGGTCACCTTTCATTTGGCCGGAGCTGACTCTGCAGTGCAGTGGTATGAGTCCCTAGAAAGGCATTTGCCAGCACAGGATGGGCTTTGAGAGAAGGCAGCCTTGCTCGCCCACAGCGACTACCCTGCGGTGGAGAGACGTCGGGCCGCAAGCGCTGCTCAGGCAGCTTGGAAGGCCCAAACAAGTCGCTCGCACACGGGCAGAAGGCGTACTTTGCCATCAGTGTCCCACTTTCAGGCTTGATGACACAGCATGTTTATCTGAACGTTCTGTCTAGCTATCTAGTACAAGGGAACGAGGGCCCCCTTCTGGTAAGAAAGGTTTCCCGGTGGGGGGTGCCGTACGTGCAGGAGAGCGTTCCCCACGCTGTGCCAAGTTTGGTACTTGGTGACTCGGGGTGGTCCCGAACGTCCAGCATTGTCCCGGGGACAGCCGTCCAGCGTTTTCTTTTTCAGGCTGGACGTAAACAACTAGCTTCCAGGTGCCGAAGGGAGTCGTTCTTGAGGCGTCCCCTGGTTTCACTGGGGACGCACAGTGGTGTTTCTCAGAAGAGCCCAAATCGCTCCCTGGGGCACACCAGCATGGAATGTAAGGCTGCTCAGAACTGCGTTCCTGAGGCCGTTTGCAGGCTGAACAAACGGGAGGTGTCGAGCGAAGAGGGCAGCACTGTGCCTTTACTGCTGGCACATCCGTGCAGTTAAAGCAAACGGACGTTACCACTCCGGCGGCTCAAACGCCACACAAGAGCTGGGCGGCACACAGTGCCCTCTCCCAAAACTTACAACGAACGTGAGTGCGCAATGAGTCCTGCGATACCTTACAGAGTTGACGCTCTCCTTTACCGCCTGCTTCCTCACTAGGGCGGCACGCTTCACTTTACTACTGGAAAACGCTGGACTTTGACTCGAGGCCACGGCTCACCTTTCTGTCGCCGGTAATCTCCGGAATGCTCTTGGAGACGCTCCCAGCAAGGAACTGAGACCAGCGAGCCTGATGCGAGTAAACTCGCACGTTTTCCCTGAGGCCTTCTGGAGCAAAGAAAAGACGGGCCCCAGGAGTGTGCCTCAGGCACCCTTCTCGCCGCATCTCATCCACCCGGGGGGGGAAATTACGTTTGGGCAGGGTCGCCCTGTTTCAAACGTGAGCTCAGACAGTTATCCTCAGTAGTTTTCTGACTACCTCAAGGAAACAGCGGGAGGAACAGGGCCTTTCCTCGGAGACACTTTCGGACACAGGGTCCCCTGCAGTGCATCCACTGCCTAGGTCGTGAAGTACCTGAGGCGGGCCTCAGTGCTCCGTCCCATACCTAGCTGTGTTAAGGGTGAAAGATGTACGTTTCTTCCGGCTGCACTCACAGCCTAGCTCGCGCTTCTGCGAGAGTGCCGTCCTGAGCGTTTCCCTGGACTGAGTCGTCAGCACGGGGTGTTTCTGAAGCACAGGTCCGTTTCAGTCAGTGAGGCCGATCGACTTGCAGGGAGGCTGCCCAGCGCTGCTCCCACGCGTCTCTGTTATGACTGGGACACTCTACCTCGGCCCCCAGCAAGCAACGCGTGGCCCTTGCTAGGAATGTGAAGAGTGGCTCCCACGGGCCTCCTTTCCCCCTGAGGTTCCTCAGAAGCGACCGGCCGCTCCTCCGGCACAGAGCAGTCACCATGCCAAAGTGGTGCACGGCCGCCTCTGCTCTGTGTCCCCGGAGGCATCGGGGAGTTCAGGCCATCCAGCGTGGCGCATGGATTCATGGCACCCCTGCACCCCCAGCTCTGCTGACGTGAAACACTAGCCCTTGCCTTGGGGCCTCAGGTCACCTTTCATTTGGCCGGAGCTGACTCTGCAGTGCAGTGGTGTGAGTCCCTAGAAAGGCATTTGCCAGCACAGGATGGGCTTTGAGAGAAGGCAGCCTTGCTCGCCCACAGCGACTACCCTGCGGTGGAGAGACGTCGGGCCGCAAGCGCTGCTCAGGCAGCTTGGAAGGCCGAAACAAGTCGCTCGCACACGGGCAGAAGGCGTACTTTGCCATCAGTGTCCCACTTTCAGGCTTGATGACACAGCATGTTTATCTGAACGTTCTGTCTAGCTATCTAGTACAAGGGAACGAGGGCTCCCTTCTGGTAAGAAAGGTTTCCCGGTGGGGGGTGCCGTACGTGCAGGAGAGCGTTCCCCACGCTGTGCCAAGTTTGGTACTTGGTGACTCGGGGTGGTCCCGAACGTCCAGCATTGTCCCGGGGACAGCCGTCCAGCGTTTTCTTTTTCAGGCTGGACGTAAACAACTAGCTTCCAGGTGCCGAAGGGAGTCGTCCTTGAGGCGTCCCCTGGTTTCACTGGGGAGGCACAGTGGTGTTTCTCAGAAGAGCCCAAATCGCTCCCTGGGGCACACCAGCATGGAATGTAAGGCTGCTCAGAACTGCGTTCCTGAGGCCGTTTGCAGGCTGAACAAACGGGAGGTGTCGAGCGAAGAGGGCAGCACTGTGCCTTTACTGCTGGCACATCCGTGCAGTTAAAGCAAACGGACGTTTCCACTCCGGCGGCTCAAACGCCACACAAGAGCTGGGCGGCACACAGTGCCCTCTCCCAAAACTTACAACGAACGTGAGTGCGCAATGAGTCCTGCGATACCTTACAGAGTTGACGCTCTCCTTTACCGCCTGCTTCCTCACTACGGCGGCACGCTTCACTTTACTACTGGAAAACGCTGGACTTTGACTCGAGGCCACGGCTCACCTTTCTGTCGCCGGTAATCTCCGGAATGCTCTTGGAGACGCTCCCAGCAAGGAACTGAGACCAGCGAGCCTGATGCGAGTAAACTCGCACTTTTTCCCTGAGGCCTTCTGGAGCAAAGAAAAGACGGGCCCCAGGAGTGTGCCTCAGGCACCCTTCTCGCCGCATCTCATCCACCCGGGGGGGGAAATTACGTTTGGGCAGGGTCGCCCTGTTTCAAACGTGAGCTCAGACAGTTATCCTCAGTAGTTTTCTGACTACCTCAAGGAAACAGCGGGAGGAACAGGGCCTTTCCTCGGAGACACTTTCGGACACAGGGTCCCCTGCAGTGCATCCACTGCCTAGGTCGTGAAGTACCTGAGGCGGGCCTCAGTGCTCCGTCCCATACCTAGCTGTGTTAAGGGTGAAAGATGTACGTTTCTTCCGGCTGCACTCACAGCCTAGCTCGCGCTTCTGCGAGAGTGCCGTCCTGAGCGTTTCCCTGGACTGAGTCGTCAGCACGGGGTGTTTCTGAAGCACAGGTCCGTTTCAGTCAGTGAGGCCGATCGACTTGCAGGGAGGCTGCCCAGCGCTGCTCCCACGCGTCTCTGTTATGACTGGGACACTCTACCTCGGCCCCCAGCAAGCAACGCGTGGCCCTTGCTAGGAATGTGAAGAGTGGCTCCCACGGGCCTCCTTTCCCCCTGAGGTTCCTCAGAAGCGACCGGCCGCTCCTCCGGCACAGAGCAGTCACCATGCCAAAGTGGTGCACGGCCGCCTCTGCTCTGTGTCCCCGGAGGCATCGGGGAGTTCAGGCCATCCAGCGTGGCGCATGGATTCATGGCACCCCTGCACCCCCAGCTCTGCTGACGTGAAACACTAGCCCTTGCCTTGGGGCCTCAGGTCACCTTTCATTTGGCCGGAGCTGACTCTGCAGTGCAGTGGTATGAGTCCCTAGAAAGGCATTTGCCAGCACAGGATGGGCTTTGAGAGAAGGCAGCCTTGCTCGCCCACAGCGACTACCCTGCGGTGGAGAGACGTCGGGCCGCAAGCGCTGCTCAGGCAGCTTGGAAGGCCGAAACAAGTCGCTCGCACACGGGCAGAAGGCGTACTTTGCCATCAGTGTCCCACTTTCAGGCTTGATGACACAGCATGTTTATCTGAACGTTCTGTCTAGCTATCTAGTACAAGGGAACGAGGGCCCCCTTCTGGTAAGAAAGGTTTCCCGGTGGGGGGTGCCGTACGTGCAGGAGAGCGTTCCCCACGCTGTGCCAAGTTTGGTACTTGGTGACTCGGGGTGGTCCCGAACGTCCAGCATTGTCCCGGGGACAGCCGTCCAGCGTTTTCTTTTTCAGGCTGGACGTAAACAACTAGCTTCCAGGTGCCGAAGGGAGTCGTCCTTGAGGCGTCCCCTGGTTTCACTGGGGACGCACAGTGGTGTTTCTCAGAAGAGCCCAAATCGCTCCCTGGGGCACACCAGCATGGAATGTAAGGCTGCTCAGAACTGCGTTCCTGAGGCCGTTTGCAGGCTGAACAAACGGGAGGTGTCGAGCGAAGAGGGCAGCACTGTGCCTTTACTGCTGGCACATCCGTGCAGTTAAAGCAAACGGACGTTTCCACTCCGGCGGCTCAAACGCCACACAAGAGCTGGGCGGCACACAGTGCCCTCTCCCAAAACTTACAACGAACGTGAGTGCGCAATGAGTCCTGCGATACCTTACAGAGTTGACGCTCTCCTTTACCGCCTGCTTCCTCACTAGGGCGGCACGCTTCACTTTACTACTGGAAAACGCTGGACTTTGACTCGAGGCCACGGCTCACCTTTCTGTCGCCGGTAATCTCCGGAATGCTCTTGGAGACGCTCCCAGCAAGGAACTGAGACCAGCGAGCCTGATGCGAGTAAACTCGCACTTTTTCCCTGAGGCCTTCTGGAGCAAAGAAAAGACGGGCCCCAGGAGTGTGCCTCAGGCACCCTTCTCGCCGCATCTCATCCACCCGGGGGGGGAAATTACGTTTGGGCAGGGTCGCCCTGTTTCAAACGTGAGCTCAGACAGTTATCCTCAGTAGTTTTCTGACTACCTCAAGGAAACAGCGGGAGGAACAGGGCCTTTCCTCGGAGACACTTTCGGACACAGGGTCCCCTGCAGTGCATCCACTGCCTAGGTCGTGAAGTACCTGAGGCGGGCCTCAGTGCTCCGTCCCATACCTAGCTGTGTTAAGGGTGAAAGATGTACGTTTCTTCCGGCTGCACTCACAGCCTAGCTCGCGCTTCTGCGAGAGTGCCGTCCTGAGCGTTTCCCTGGACTGAGTCGTCAGCACGGGGTGTTTCTGAAGCACAGGTCCGTTTCAGTCAGTGAGGCCGATCGACTTGCAGGGAGGCTGCCCAGCGCTGCTCCCACGCGTCTCTGTTATGACTGGGACACTCTACCTCGGCCCCCAGCAAGCAACGCGTGGCCCTTGCTAGGAATGTGAAGAGTGGCTCCCACGGGCCTCCTTTCCCCCTGAGGTTCCTCAGAAGCGACCGGCCGCTCCTCCGGCACAGAGCAGTCACCATGCCAAAGTGGTGCACGGCCGCCTCTGCTCTGTGTCCCCGGAGGCATCGGGGAGTTCAGGCCATCCAGCGTGGCGCATGGATTCATGGCACCCCTGCACCCCCAGCTCTGCTGACGTGAAACACTAGCCCTTGCCTTGGGGCCTCAGGTCACCTTTCATTTGGCCGGAGCTGACTCTGCAGTGCAGTGGTGTGAGTCCCTAGAAAGGCATTTGCCAGCACAGGATGGGCTTTGAGAGAAGGCAGCCTTGCTCGCCCACAGCGACTACCCTGCAGTGGAGAGACGTCGGGCCGCAAGCGCTGCTCAGGCAGCTTGGAAGGCCGAAACAAGTCGCTCGCACACGGGCAGAAGGCGTACTTTGCCATCAGTGTCCCACTTTCAGGCTTGATGACACAGCATGTTTATCTGAACGTTCTGTCTAGCTATCTAGTACAAGGGAACGAGGGCCCCCTTCTGGTAAGAAAGGTTTCCCGGTGGGGGGTGCCGTACGTGCAGGAGAGCGTTCCCCACGCTGTGCCAAGTTTGGTACTTGGTGACTCGGGGTGGTCCCGAACGTCCAGCATTGTCCCGGGGACAGCCGTCCAGCGTTTTCTTTTTCAGGCTGGACGTAAACAACTAGCTTCCAGGTGCCGAAGGGAGTCGTCCTTGAGGCGTCCCCTGGTTTCACTGGGGACGCACAGTGGTGTTTCTCAGAAGAGCCCAAATCGCTCCCTGGGGCACACCAGCATGGAATGTAAGGCTGCTCAGAACTGCGTTCCTGAGGCCGTTTGCAGGCTGAACAAACGGGAGGTGTCGAGCGAAGAGGGCAGCACTGTGCCTTTACTGCTGGCACATCCGTGCAGTTAAAGCAAACGGACGTTTCCACTCCGGCGGCTCAAACGCCACACAAGAGCTGGGCGGCACACAGTGCCCTCTCCCAAAACTTACAACGAACGTGAGTGCGCAATGAGTCCTGCGATACCTTACAGAGTTGACGCTCTCCTTTACCGCCTGCTTCCTCACTACGGCGGCACGCTTCACTTTACTACTGGAAAACGCTGGACTTTGACTCGAGGCCACGGCTCACCTTTCTGTCGCCGGTAATCTCCGGAATGCTCTTGGAGACGCTCCCAGCAAGGAACTGAGACCAGCGAGCCTGATGCGAGTAAACTCGCACTTTTTCCCTGAGGCCTTCTGGAGCAAAGAAAAGACGGGCCCCAGGAGTGTGCCTCAGGCACCCTTCTCGCCGCATCTCATCCACCCGGGGGGGGAAATTACGTTTGGGCAGGGTCGCCCTGTTTCAAACGTGAGCTCAGACAGTTATCCTCAGTAGTTTTCTGACTACCTCAAGGAAACAGCGGGAGGAACAGGGCCTTTCCTCGGAGACACTTTCGGACACAGGGTCCCCTGCAGTGCATCCACTGCCTAGGTCGTGAAGTACCTGAGGCGGGCCTCAGTGCTCCGTCCCATACCTAGCTGTGTTAAGGGTGAAAGATGTACGTTTCTTCCGGCTGCACTCACAGCCTAGCTCGCGCTTCTGC